>NC_133406.1:141245937-141550546 GCF_049350105.2 Macaca mulatta
AAGCAAGTAAAAATTGAGGCATGATTCCAAGGGATTCTTTGCAGCTGGAAAGATACATTTTGGAAAAGAATTAGCTTAAATGACTTAATAGAAAATAAAGTGAAGAAACACCTAAATAAGTGCCTACTTTGGACCAGGCAGCTCACATATTCTCATTTAATTGCCAAAATAAGCCCAAAGGTTAAAAAAAAATACTTCATTTTTGCCCCCAAAGAAGCTCAGGCTTAGGAAGGTAAAGGAATTAGCCCAAGGGCACATAACTCACATGCTCTTTCATCCACCCTGAACCACTTCTATGAATATCTAGTCTGCTCAAATATTCATGGAAGGTGAATTTAATACTGGTATCCTTATAACATGTGTTAAGATTCAATATTAACTTTGAATTTCAGCACTGGGTGGTTAGTCAACCATGAATCAGTCAACAACATTCTTTCACCATCTAAAACAGACAAATATTAGGGGATATTAGAATTCTGAAGGAATATAACATCTTATTCCTGAGATGGAGAGCACTTGAAGGAGAAGACAGAATGTGCACAAATCTATAAAAAAAATTGCACAGTTACAAAAATATGGGTTCAACCAGAATCATTTTGTAAGCAATAAAATGAGAAGAAAGTGACTGGTGATGGCTGTTGAAATGCCCTGAGTTACTTGAGGTAGGTTAGATACATTTATGCCTAGAAATTAAATTTTACTAAATGTGCCAGACATAATAAGCTTAGCATCATTTAATCCTTATAGCCACCTTGTAAATTAGGTACTAGTATTATCTCAATTTTCCTGGTGATGAAACTAAGGCAGAAAGAGTTGAAGCATCATGCCCAGGCTTCCAGAAGTGGTAAGTGGCAGAGCTAGCATTTGCACTGAGGCAATACCAGAGTCGCTGCTCTTATGCTGAACCTACACCTTCTACTTCAGTGTGACCATGTAAGTATGCGGGCTGTGTTTATCCAGATTCTGACTCCTTAACCCTTGACAAATTTTCTATGTGAAAACAGTTTCCCATTGTTCTTAGAGGAGCCAGTTCATCGATTTACTTGACAAATTTTTCTTAAATAACCATAATGTGCAATACACTGCAGTGCTCATGCTGGGCACACAGTAGTGAACAGGTCAGACAAGGACTCTGCTGTGTTGCATGTACTGTGCTGGGCACTGCATATGCATTAACAACACATTACAATGAGTCTTAATTGTGAAAATAATGCACACTTTCATTAGACTGAAGAAATGAGTTACCCTTAAAAATTAACATCTTTCTTCCAAAAACTGGAAAATTGTCTATAAACAAGAGTTCAGGGGCATTCAGGGGCATTCCTCAGTGAATGAGATAGTTTGGGGGGATTCCTATTTAGAACCAGAGTAGCAGTTTAAGTACCCTTACAGTCTTAGAATGATTTTCTTAATGAAGCCTTAAAACGTGTATCTTTATAGTAGTTATATTTTCATAATATAAGCTGCTCATGTCCATTTTGGAACAGCTTACTCCCACTGCCCAAAATTGCTTGTTATACACATTGCTTAGTGTTGTCTATCCTGTAGCTCTAAGTAATTAGTTGTGGAATTATGTTTATAACAATGCGGAGGGTGAGGTATGCATAAGAAACTCACACTGCCATTACTATCCCATCCGAAAACTACCGATCATTTGCCAGATTTCAACAGATTTTTAAGCCAACAGTGTTTTGTTTTTCCTGATGATAAAGGCCCACCTCTAAAATTCATCAAGCTACAGCCTATTACAATGAACCAACATTCTAGAACCCTGCTAAGGTGATTCCAGGTTTTAATGAGCAGGGCACGGTTCTAAAAATATTTTCCTCCTCTTGCTTGTATTCATGCTTCCTCACCCGCTCACTGGAGTAGAGGGGTGTCAGCCTGAGGCTCAAAGAAAGACCCCTTGAGAGTCTGCTGACTAAGCTTGCAGCAGGGACCCACATGGCATGACAGAACGGGCTCCTTGCATATATGCAGTTCCATAGTTAGTTACATACCCACGCATAGGCGTGGACACCCATGGACGTATGAATTTTTGTATGCATGTGCTGTGAGCCAGCATTGGTCTCCCTCTCCTTTATCCTGACCCCTGAGGAATCCCTGCAGTTCCCTGGAATTCAGGGAATAAATAACGAGATGAGGCAAATAGTCCTTTTTCCTACCCTGGTGGCTGGGACCGCTCAGTGCCTGGAATCTGCAATGCCTCCTCTCACAAGCAGCTAATAAAGACAGACTGAAAAGATGAGCAAGAGAATGCATGGATCCAGGAAGGGGCTGCTGTAGAAGAGATGATGCTTCGGGAGCTACTGGGCTATGATTTCTATTATTATTTATACATATATATACACACACAAAGCCCTGGGAGGCTGCAGAGGAGGCAAAGAAACCCCGAATCTAAAATCCTGAGATTTTTCTAACAGCACCTAGAAACCACCGCCAGGCTCGGAGCCCCGGGCTGGGTCAAGGAATTCGAGGAATGAAGGCTGGACGCACCGGTTGAAACTCGAGGCGCCGCATAGGCACTTTGCGCCTTGGTGGGCTTTGCGCTCAGAAGACGCGTCCACGCACCATTTTCCCAGGCGTTGTGCGGGTTTCTTAAACCGCTCAGCTGGTGCCTCGGAAGAGTTTCTGGAAGCTCCATCTCTACTGCCTCCCCTCCCCCCTTTTTCATTTTACCCCCGCGAGGAGCTTCTCCAGCCCCACAGCGTCCGCCCTCTGAGGAGTACAGGTGCCGCTGTCCCGCCGGCTGCCGCCCGGTCCGCCCACGCCGCCTCCTCCGGGCTGGCCAGGGGGCTTGACCCAGCGCCGCCGCTTCTCGAATGGTCTCGTGCAGGGGCGCAGCGGCCGCTGCCCGTCGCCCGGGACTCCCCGCCCTCCCTCGCGACCTCGCGCCGGGGCGGGCGGCGCTTGCGGCGGGCAGGGGGCGGGCAGGGGAGAGGGGGCTCGTCCGGGGGTAGCCTCCTCCTCTGCAGCCTGCCGGCGCCTCGAAGCCCGGACCTGCCTCCGCCTCTTCCTCCAGCGGCTCCATCCCGCCTCCCGCGCCTAGTCCTCCCGCCGCCCCCGCCGCCGCGCCCCCGGTGGCTGCCTCGGCGGACCGGGGAGGGGGCCCACCGCGTCGGCCGCCCGCTCGGCTCGGCTCGGCCCGGCCCGGGAGGCGTGCATGCCCCTGCTGCCCGCGGCGCTCACCAGCAGCATGCTCTATTTCCAGATGGTGATCATGGCAGGGACGGTGATGCTGGCGTACTACTTCGAGTATACGGACACGTTCACCGTGAACGTGCAGGGCTTCTTCTGCCACGACAGCGCCTACCGCAAGCCCTACCCGGGCCCGGAGGACAGCAGCGCCGTGCCCCCCGTGCTCCTCTACTCGCTGGCCGCCGGGGTCCCCGTGCTCGTGGTAAGCCCCGGGGCGCTTGCTCTCGCCGCCGACTCCCTTCTCTCGCCCCTAGCCTTCGGGGTTGAGGCCCCGCGGAGGGTTGGGGCGCGGTAGGTTTTGCCTTCTAACTTCCTCCAAGTTATGGGCAGCCCCTTCCCCAGAGGACATTCTAGGGCGCGTGAGGGGTGGGTGCGAAGGAAGCCCCCAGCTCTTCCCACACGCCACCCCCGCACCCCCGCACCCCCCGCGGTGGCTTCAGCTTTGGGTGACTGGGCGGAGGATGGAAGGGTGGAAGGGAAGATCGGCCGTAGATGGTGAGGGGTGGGGATCGGGGTTGCAAAGGAGGTGAGCTTTGGGGGTGAACCTTGATTCCATTCACTCTGTGGCCTTGCCTCACTCACTGCCTCCTCTCCTATTGCGCCTGGAAGAAGAGCAGCGGCTGGCGGGCCGGCGAGGAGAGAGGGGATCAGTTGCTGGGGTGTGGAAGGGATTCCCGCTTCCCGAGTCGGGGCACGTATTTCTATTTTACCACCTCCTTCCTTTTCAGATGAAGGTGCCAATGGGACTAAGCTGACCAGGGAACAAATATCTGAAAAAAGAATTTGAGAATTTCTAAATGAAGAGGCCTCAGCACCAGTGCCTTGCTGAAAAGCAGGAGCTGTGCCTCAATTACAAGAGCACTTCGGATTTATTTAAAGGCTGCTCCGCTCCCTGGGCAGTTTAAGTCCTTTTCTCTTAGAACCTCACAGAACATGCCTTTTGGATTTATTGAGTCTATGTGTGTGCGAGAGAGAAGGAATGACTATACAGATACACGCACGTATATATATATACACACACCTCACTTATATACATATGAAATTATTGGGATAAGTTACACATAATATTAAGTTTATTATAATTTACATATGTGAATATGCTACATATTTATTATTAGGAGAATTGCTAGTGTTTCTTTAGAAAACCTGATATTTTATGGTTCCTTTAAAATTGACAAAGTATTGGAGGTTCCCTTCCTGTGACGCGCGCTCTCTCTCTCCCTCAGCAGATAACAACCAGGAAATAAGAAAATGAAGGAGAAAGGAAAAATGAAGTTTTATTTTCAGTAGCTAAATGTGTAAACTGAATGTTAAGAATGTCTGTTGAATCCATTAGGTTTGGATATTCATCATTTTTTTTTATTTATTTTAGGAGCAATGACTGACTTATTTGCAAAATAATGAAAAGTTTCTATCACATAAAATAGAATTCAATGAACAAATCAAGGAATTTCTTGAGGACCTTAAAGTAACTTTATCACATGTCCTGTGATAGTTGACTTCAAATTGCTTCTAGCATAATAGTTTGAAATGTGTTAGACCTTGCCCCAGATAATGTTTTACTATATATATAATAAGTTGCTAAAATTTGTCGAAGCCCCAAGTCCAGCCTTCATGTTTGTGTTCTCTTTTCTCCATTTGACAAGCTGGCAGAGAAATTTTGGGGTCCTTTTTACTTTCTAGAGATCGGGGTTTCCCATATACATTTTCTTCCAGGAGACTAAATAGCTCAGATATTTTTCAAGGACTGTTTTAAAGAAAAAAGGAAAAGACTGTCACTTTCAGTTCATTGGTTTGGTCATAACTATAATCAATAATGTCTGTAACTCTTCCTTTAATTATCATTCCGTCTTATTTAAATAAGATAGCACTTTTCAGTCCTAACTATCCAATCATGATGGCAGGTGCTAGTTAGAGACAAGAACACACTGGCCCACAGATTTGGATGATTCTCCACTTAGGGGGAATGTAGGACGGAGAAAAGGAATGAATTAGTCACTATTTAGTGCCTACTCTATTTTGGGTACCAAATAGTCATAGTCATGTATATTTCTCAGAGCAGCTCTTTCAGGAGATATTATCTCCAATTAATATTTGAAGAAAGTGAGGTTCAGATAATAAATTAGGAATATCTGAAAACAAAAAAAAAAGGTGGGTATGGCATTTGTATGCCTATAGGACTGATGCCTGAATGTCATGCGACTTCCATTGCTTCCAAAGAGCTTGTTCTCTGAAAGAAGGTGGAAGCTGGCTAGTCAGGCAGGCATTGAGAATAAAAGTGGATAGATTTTTCTGAAGTCAGAATCCAAATTGATTTCAATGTTTTGGCTTTTAGTTATTTTAGGTACAGGAGAATGGATATGGGAATCAGTTTAGAAGAGAAGGAAGTGGCGGGTTTTGGAGGATAGCTGTGCTGCTGGCGTTTGTTTTCCCTTCTGCTTCTAGGAATAGTGCACTCTGTCACCATGTGAGGATCTGGGAGCAGTAAGGGCAGCTCTGCCTCTCCACTCCTCCTAAGAACACTGGGTTAGCATGCTCACTTGGGCATCAAAATAATAATAATAAAAATATTAACAGTACCCATCATGTATTGTTACTTTCTTCTGTATACTCTAATAAACTTTCTACATACCTTATATCCTTCTGATATTTGCATTATCTGTGAAAGCAATAATTATTATTCTTACCTAATATTGGGGAACATGAAGGCTTAGAAAGATTAAATATCTTCTCCAAGGACCAAGGCTAAGAATGTTACACCCAGAATTCTCCCCTTACTCTATCATACTCTCAAGTGTGGTTTTTCTATTACAGGATGAAAATTCAATTTGCTCGTGAATCATTCTTCTAAATAAATGCCTCAAAAAGTCTCTTTTACATTTTTTGTCCTGTAGTAATAAAGGTTCACATATATATATCTAGATATATATGAGATATATGTATATATATATCTTTCAAACTCATTTCTAGTTCTTGAGGGTAATTTTGAAAAGTCATTCTCCTCACTACCACAATCTACAGATTTGTTTCATACTTGCTAAATTCATTTATGTGCAAATTAAAAACAATATATATTTTGAATTTTATCACTTTTATATAATGCTGACTTGGGGCCCAGGTTCAGAGTCCAGTAAATTTGGATTCAAATCCAAAGTACACTCTGCTGCATTGTTAAGAGTTGGGAACTCGACTTGCTGTGTAACCTTGAACAATGTATTTAAGCTCCTTAAGCTTCAATTCCCTTCGTGACAAGGTTTTGAATATCAAATTAGTTATAATATGTAAATGTCATCTTTGGCCCATAGTTGATACTCCATAGGAGTTCACTACATAATTAACATTATTATTATTAAAAAATCAGTAAAAATTTATTGAATGCCTGTGTTCCAAGCATTATATCTGGCTGAGTAGAGGTTATAAAGGCAACTTTAGAAGTTAACCATAGTAACTGATCCTAAGGCGTTTACAGCCTAATTTGTGAAATTAGATAACCATACCGCAGCTCATAATATAAATAATTATGACAGAAGTTATACATGTGTATGTGTATATGCATATACATGCATGTGCATGTACCACAAAGACCTCTAGTGGTTCAGAAGAGGATGAGATAAATCACTTTTGTTTGGAGACAAGAGGAAAGGCTTCATGGAGAAGATGGTGGCATTTAAGGTGTGTCTTGAAGGAGAGGCTGAAATAGAATTTGAGTTAGGACATCACTCCGTGAACAGCTCCGTGAACAACCCGTGGAGGCAGCAAATGGAGACTGTACTCTTGAAACAGCAGTTGGTTAGTTTGTTTCTAAGAGTGGTGTGTGGGGAAAATGGCGTATACATCTGAAGATGAAGGCTGGGGTCACATTGGTAAGGCCTGAAATGCCATGCCAGGCTGAGAGATTTTCTCGATTTGGTAGGAATTTAGCAGAGATAAAGTATGATGGGTGGTGTTTTAGGACTTTTTTTAGGTAGTAGTGTATAGGACTCTAATGTTATCAAAATACACAATTTCAAACTCTTCATCTCCAAGTTTATTTTGCATTGTCTAATGTTACTGCAATGGCATTTTCAGAAAGCACCTGTAATTTGGGCTTATTTACTCAGATGATACAGTTTATAAACTCTTTGAAAAGAGGTACTGTTCAGTTGGTTCTCTATAGCATTTGCCAGAGCACTGGACACTGCTTATACAGGTACAGGTTTAGTGAGTGATCCTTGGTGTTCATTGATTAAAAGAACTGGTGATGGCAGTGGTTGCTGCTCCCCACATTTGGATACAGTGGCCACTAGCAGCTATTGTTCCTTAGATCTCCGAGCAACATAGATGATTTAAAGGAGATGAAGCTAGAGTACCATCTTCACAAAGCTAGAATAAAGATAAAGAAAACCAGCACCAGCCAAGGCAGCCCCTGACACTGAGCATGGCAGATTTGAATGTTAAGGTGCATCTCAGATTATTTATATCTGCAACCCTAGGAAGCTCCCTCTGGACCTGGAGACTCAGATTTGAGAAATGTAGCTACTGCTGCTATCCCCAGGGTGCTGGCGTCATTGTATGTGGTGAAGATAGATGATAGAAAGTCATCTCATACCCAGAGCTCCCCATTGGATCAACGTGCCTAGAGCTTTCCCGTAGACCTCTTCTCCCCCAAACCCGGCCTTGGGCTCACTGCCCATCCCCATTCCTGGAACACTCTTGTGGTGTGGTGTAGGAGACAAAGCACAGACATGGGTTTCAGATGTGTCTGGATGCTTATCCTGGTTTCTCCCACTTACTAGCCGTGTAACCTCAGTCAAAATGTTCTCATTCATAAACTGGACATAAAAACACCCACCTCTCGGAGACTCAGTACCTGTAGAAGTTAAGATCACAGACTCTGGAGCCTGCTTGGGTTTGAAGGCCAGATCTGCTACTTTCCAGCTGTGAGAATTTGAGCCAGTTAGCCTCTCTATGCCTCCATTTTCTCGATGGTAAAATTGAGGTAAATATGAGTAGTAGCCTCACAGGATTACTGTGTATGAAATGGGTTAACATGTGTAAGTATCAGAGCAGTGCCCAGCTGTATATGTGTTAGCTCCTATTAGGCTTTCCAAGCCTGTGTTGATTAATCAGGAAACCTCTTTAAAGCACCTAGCAAAATACTTTAGTTTGTTAGTGGATTCCAGGGCCAGTAAGAAATTAAACGTAGATAGAAACCACCTAGTTTAGTCTGCTGACCTTCACAAATTGGGAGTCTGAATAGGAAGAAAAGCAAAAATTAATCAAAATTCAGTTCTTAGAATGAAATTAATGATTCCTATCTTTGGTGACTCCTCTGTTTGTCCAAGTGGGCTAATATTAGCTAAAATTCGTCATGCATTTCTTACACACTAGCCACTGTGTTAGGTGCATTTAACATGTTGCTTCATTTAATACTCCCCAAGATAGTACTTCCCTTAAGCATATAGGGGACTAACATTAAATATATTTATTTTATAAATGAGAAATGGGAAGTTCAGTGAGATTACTGTATGTCAGACTCTAATTATTTAAATTCATTAACATAATCAATTTTCACAACAAATTTATGAAAGAGATTTGGACGTAAAGAGGTTAGATGACCAATCTGGAGTCTCATGATGGCAATGGCATAATCACCAAAGGCTGTGCATTTCATTTTTTGTTACATACTTTTATCCTAACATGTTAATTAGTCTTTAAAGATTTTCACTCATAGTGATTCAATACCAGGAGTCAAAATTTTCTCAAACCTTTTATCCTCGATTTCAATTTTCCTGCTTTGGTGGAAAACTTCGTGTTCTATTGTAGATGATCATTTCAATGGGTAGTGTAGGACATTGTTTGTTTCCTATTAAGCTTGGAAATGTTGCAGGGGAGTAGGTGGCAGCAGAAGGGAGTGTCAAAGATATTTCTATTGTTTTGATTTGAAGGCATGCATCTCATCTCAGTAGCACACTCTACTACAGTGCTACAAGCACCACATTTATGTGGAACCCCCCTCTGGTTCTAGATCTGCAAACCATGGTATATGGAGAGGTGAAGGTACTTCTGTTGCTAAGGCATGTTTCTTAAAATGAGACCTGGCACTAGATTTGGGAGTGCAGTGAATGCAAGGAAATTATGTGTACAATATTGCATGTATGTATATGCATATGAAGTTTCTTTAGTAAGAGCCTCTGTGCTTTTAGTAGATTGTCGGATATATCCAAAATCCCCTAAAAGTTAAGAACTACTCTTTGGGGATATGTGGGTCTGTTTAAACTTCTTCTTGTGTCTCTTAGGATTTTGCTTCACTTAGTTACTTTCACTCATACTCATTTATTTTCTCCCTTCTTTCCTGTTTCCCTCCCTTTCTTTTTCCCTTTCTCTCTTCATTCCTCTTTGTCTCTTTTTCCATTTATTTTCTCTCCTTTGCATACTGCTAAGGAGATGGTGATGCTGAGGGAAAAGCAAAGACCCGTAACACCAGTAGTGTTTTTTCTCCCTTCACCTTTCCCACCCTTCTCTCTCTTTCTTGTTCCTGTCTCTCCCTCTGTCTTCCATTGCTCATTATCTACGTGGCTTCTCTTGCCAGTTCCTTACCTGAAAAATACTGACTTATTTCTTCCTATTTTTCAGTACTGTTGTGAGAATGAAATGGTTGAGAAAACACTGTGGAGACAGTAAATCACTTCATACATATAGGGAAAATATGTATATAACGTGAGCAAGTTACATGGGTTGTGTGGCTACCTGGTCATTGGAGATGGTTAGCACTGCTTGTAGCACTACTTTGCCAGCCTTAGTCTGTGGTGTGGAAAAATGAGTAAGATTTTTACACTTCTTTTCTGATTTTTCTGTAGAAAGAATAGCAAAGATTAAAAAAAATGTAAAATGGTCTCCTAATTATTAATGCAATGCTATTTTCAAAATATTTCAATAAGCTCTGAGTATTGTCAACATGATTAGAAGGAATCATCTCGTTCATTTTGTAATTTGAAATAGATAATGTTTCTAGGGAGCATAGCTGATACCATGTATTAAGTATGTCATGTATCATATGAATTTTTAAATTGGTACTGTGCCACAAACACATTATTTGCAAAAGTTTTGAAAGAAGACAATGTATCTGCTATGTAATAGGATTTGCCTGGGCTTCTAAAGTAAGTAAGGCATATTTCTGCCCTTCAGAAGTTCAGACAAAAATACTTAAAATTACATATCCAAGTCTCAGTTTTTTCAATCTGTAAAACTGAGGTAATACTTAACCTGATAGCTGATAAGAGTTAAATATTTGCATGCGCTAAGTGCTCAATAAGTGATAGCTAGTTATTTAACATAAATGCTAATAATTTTTATTGATAATGCAGAGCAAATGACATTAAGTGTACTTAATCATTTTTGTTGAATGAATGAGGTAAACCGTTTACTCTTTAATCCTTTCAGATAGCATACATAGGAACATATCCAGGGAGCTTTAGCAATTTGCTCCAGTTGGTGAATCACATATCTAGGATCTGAACCTATTACTTCAGGTCCAATGCTTTGTTGGCTGCAGTTGTCCACTGATTTGATTTATAGCATAAATGATGGCATTCCTAGCAGGCAAGGGAGAGTTAAAGCATATTGAGTATACATCAATATGTTCTTTACAGTATCCACATACTTGTTAATATGTAAGTTTAGTTACAACCAAACATATAAAGAAGAAAAAAAAACTGTGTTTAAAGATAAAACTTTATTGATTCCTAAGACCAGTGGAATAACCAGTAGAACTAAATTTTCCCAGCCCATCATTCCCATTTAGAAGGTAAGTTCTGAGGTCAGAGTTAGGATCTTAACCTATAGTTAGCAGCACCCTTATAACAGACTTTGGAAAATCATAAGGAGTATCATTATTGTGAAAGATATTTTAACATATGTGAAGCAGAGCTCTATATTCAGTACTATTTAAACTTTTTATGAGAATGCCAGTTTTCACTCAGCAGGCTGGTTACTTTTTTAGTCTTATTATGACAGATGTCGTTTGAGAATCACTGTCAGTAAAATCACCATTTTTTTTTTTTTTTGGTGGCAAAAACGGGATTCTAGAGTTTTACTCTCCAGGCCAGGTACATTTAAAACTCTATAGATAATTTATTGTGGGCTTTTCTCCCTGATACAACATGTATGAGTTAAAGCATGTGTGTGTATGTGTGGGTGGGGGTAGTATATGTGTGTGTATAATACATTTGTAATTTATTGTATGAATTCATTTTTATCTTCCTTTCTTCTCACCTCTGTTATGCTTCCCCCACCCCCACGGAAACAAAAACAACTTCCTGGAATGTTTTGATATATTCTTCCAAGCTAGCACCAATGCCTTTATGTAGGTCTCTTGGAGTCTCTAAGTTGAGTAACTGCATTCTCTTCTATGATCCTTTCATCATTTATACAAGTTGTGAAACTCAAATAACTTCATATTATAATTTATATTGTATTTTGTTTACATTTCCATAATTAGACTTGAGCATCTCAAAGTCACGTGGTGTTATCTGATTCAAACCAATTTTGTCATGCCCAGCTTTTAGGTTATTTTTACTAGATAAGGTGTCCAGGCACCAACTGAAGTTCGTGGTGATGATGTTATAATGAATTAAATTCAAGTGTCAGAACAAATTCTGCTGTGCATACAGTTATTTAATAACAATTTATTAAGCAAACAGTTTACATATTCTGTTCTCTAAGTTCTCTAAGTTCAGTTGATTCCCAACTCTCTGTCCTTGAGAAGTTTTTAGTTCATGAAATCCTGTATGAAAGTAGGCACAGCCACAGTGGGATTCTAGGTCCCCAAGTGGACATGATCCAAGCAGAAACCCTTTTAAACCAAGGGCTAGACTCTAAATCCATTAAGAATAAGCCATTTGGGGAGAGGGTGTAGGCCTTACTAGAGTCCTACACCCTTTTCATGCAAGAGTAGGAAGTACTCCAAACTATTTTAGTGAACCCACATAGCTTGAAAGTCTCTTTTTAAACTTTTATTCTAGGTTCAGGAGGTACATAGGCAGGTTTGTTATAAGTAAACTGCATGTCACAGTGGTTTGGTGTACAGATTATTTCATCACCCGGGTAATAAGCATAGTATCCTATAGGTAGTTTTTTGATCGTGACCCTCCTCCCATCCTCCATCTTTAAGTAGGCCCCAGTGTCTATTGTTTCCTTTTTTGTGTCCATATATACTCCATGTTGGAGTTGAGTTGATTCCATTTCTTTGCTATTGTGAATAGCGCTGCGATGAACATACATGTGCATATGTCTTTATGCTAGAGTGATTTATATTCTTTTGGGTATATATCGAACAATGGGATTGCTGGGTCAAATGACAATTCTGTTTTAAGTTCTTGGAGAAATCACCAAAATGCTTTCCACAATGGTTAAACTAATTTACATTCTAACTAGCAGAATATAAGCATTCCCTTTTTTTCTGCAACCTTGCCAGCATCTGTTATTTTTTGACTTTTTAATAATAGCCATTCTGACTGATGTGAGATGGTATCTCATTGTGATTTTCATGTGGATTTCTCTAATGATTAGTGATGTTGAGCTTTTTTTTCATATTTTTGTTGGCTGCAAGTATATCTTCTTTTGAAAATCTTTGATTTTACCAGTGAGTTCATCTTTAGCATTCATCATGCGAATTCAGTCATTACTTTCATCAATGAAAAATTCTTTTTTACATCCACAATGCTAATTAAATCAGTTGTTAATTAACATGCAGATAGCAAAAAGACTTTGGAGTGGGGCCTTTCTGGTAAAATGCTGGTGACTATGTAGGACTTGGCATTTTGATAGCATTTTAGCTGACTACTCCTTAAATCAGAATTTAAACAAACTGGTAAGTACATATCATACAGATTATGGTGAAGTGTTTTAAAGTAAACTACAAACTTCATAACTTAGGAACTAGGTCTTCTTTGTCCTCATTATTTCTAGAATAAACATACAAAATTTGTTAGCTAATGGATAACTTAATAATTGTGGAAGTGATTGAATTTTATTTGCCATATTGCCACAATTACATTTGCTAGTCTATTGAATTCTTCAAGTTTTCATTAATTTGATGACCTGTTTTGTGTTTGGCATGGTATGGAAATATCTAAAACACTTGGAATTGAAATAGTGTAGAAAGAATGAAAGTACAAAAGGAGGAGAGTAAAGGAGGGAACTTTTTCTAATTCCATTCTTTCTCCCCTCTCCCCTACCTCCTCCCATTTTTTTTCCTTCTCTCCCTTCATTTCCCCCTTCTTTCCTTTCTCCCTCCCTCTCTCATCCTTCCTTTCTCTGGACAAATATTTGGTGAACACCTTCTATGGGCACCATACCTTGAGATTAAGGCTTAAAGAGGTTAAGTGACTTGTGCCAAATCCTAAAACTAGGATAAAGCCCAGCCCCCACCACTCCTTCTCCAAATCATTGAAAGAAATATCTGGAAATAAAATACTTCTGAAATTATAGAGCAGTTATGTACAAATGTACCCCTGACATATCTGCATAACACTAAAATAACATGTGGCATTTCCTCTCTAAGGAAAATCAAATTTGTGTTGATATCACCAGAACCTCTGTGCTGCGTAAATTGTGTTCTAGTCCAGTGATCCCTTTTTTAAAGGGTGCTTTGGATAGTACCAGCAGAAACTGTACGTTTTAATATCCATTTCATATTTAGCATTTTCTCACACTGGGGTTCATAGAAGTACCTTTTACACTCAGAAACGTCTTGTATTTCCAGAGATCTCCTCGAAGCAGTACACTATGTTCTCACACACACCAAAATTGAGCAGTCCTGGATAGAGATAATGCACCTGGGGATTCATCTAGTAATTTAAAATGAACTCCTAAAATTTCCAATTAAAAAAATACTAGACAGTATTTTTGGGTTGGTGACAATGTCCTCTGCATTCACATGTGTCTTCGCAGTGTTGAGTTTGCTCAGTCACTAAAATGAAGAGACTTAGTCAAAACTACGTGACAATCTCTTAGGTCTTTCACAGAGAGATCTTTATTTCCTCTTCTCTCTGGCTCCTTATCACATGATTACTTGGGGTTCCCTTTTTATTTTTCCTGGGCTAAATCTAGAATACAGATATGAGAATTCAGTAGACACTTTTTTCAAGCCACACTATCAGGCTCTTTCTGTCATCCCATTTTTGGAAAAGATTCGTGAATCCAATGTGAAAGAGAACATGCTTCTTTATAACTGGAACTTTTTAGTCATGAAGAAGGTCTTAGAGATTATATAGTTTTATCTCGTAATTTTCAAATTAATGCCTAGAGAGACTAAGTGACTTGCCCAAGGTTATGCAACTAATGAGCTAACACAAATACACAAGTAGCTAACATCTATAGAGCACTTAGTGTGTAGCAGACATTGTTTCAACTACTTTATACATACTGACTAACATAGCCCTTACATCAGCATTATGAGACCCTATTGTTATTTCAGCTTACAAATGAGGACACTGAGGCACAGAAAGATTAAGCGACTAACCTGTGACCCCACATAAAGGAAGTGACATGGGCCGGGCGCGGTGGCTCAAGCCTGTAATCCCAGCACTTTGGGAGGCCGAGACGGGCGGATCATGAGGTCAGGAGATCGAGACCATCCTGGCTAACACAGTGAAACCCCGTCTCTACTAAAATACAAAAAAAAAACTAGCCGGGCGAGGTGGCGGGCGCCTGTAGTCCCAGCTACTCGGGAGGCTGAGGCAGGAGAATGGCGTGAACCCGGGAGGCGGAGCTTGCAGTGAGCTGAGATCCGGCCACTGCACTCCAGCCTGGGCGACAGAGCGAGACTCCGTCTCAAAAAAAAAAAAAATTAAAAAAAAAAAAAAAAAAGGAAGTGACATGCCTCGACACAATGGTTCCATATGTGCTTTTAATAAAGGGATGACCCTTCTCACTAGTACTATGTTATTTATTTTTTGCCACTTCCTAGAGATGTTAAGGCCATCTGCAATGAATCTTTCTTTATGGCAGTATTAATTGGAAGATAGATGAAGAGTATGTGATTACTATGAGAGTTTTTTCCGAGTGACTATACTATTGTCCCAAAAGATTTTACTGAACACTGTATTTATAGTTAAATACTGTGATAGTGAAGAGGTAGCAAAAGACAGGGAAAAAGAGCGTTTAACACCCACATCATTTGGCTTGATGATGATGCTTTTTTGTTTCTAACATCAAATCTTTTCAGACAAAAAGTAACACTACATTTGAAACTTGCTACAAGTAGATATAACCAAAATCTACCCATGTTTGATGCACAGATTTTGAATTCTTACACTGTGATTTTCACACATAATATAATAGCATAAGTAACATATGGAGTATCTATTGCACCTGAGACATAGTCATTAGTTTGACAACTACTTAAAGGCAGAAGAGTTATTCAGTGGTATAAATTTAAGAGAAAAGCATACACATTTATATATTTATATTTTGAGCTCATATTTATTTCTGAGGGGACACAATCTGTTCCTAGGAGTACTTTCAAAATAATAGCAAACATAATAGCAGGACTGGTCCAGCCTGGTACCATTTCCTGGCAAGCAGCAGTGACTTGATAAAGCAGTTCTATGAGCTACTGTACTTGATGTTGTTTTCTCTGTTCTTAATTTGGATTTATTTAAACACTTTCCATCATTTAATTTAGACAGCTCCAATACTATCACTTTCCTAATCTTTCCTTAATGCTTCTACTCAACAGTAATCCATCTTTTCTATAAACTCCTGTATTTTTCCCTTATCTTATATACTTTGCATAAAATAAAAGGGTACCTGTGGGTATGTGATGGATTGCTGGAGAGAAAGCAAGACAAATGAAATGAACAGTGACTCATTGGCCCGACAGGCAGGCGCGTAAGTGTTCCTCCGTGCTCTGCTGCTTACTAGCTTTAAGCCCTTGAGAAAGTCTGGTTCTTTTTTTTTTCAGCCTCTGTATCATTAGCTTTCTAGTTAGCAAAGGTTTGAACTCCAACTGGGACAGGATACTGACTCATTGCTTCCCCAGGCAGCTGTTTCTATGTAAAAATCAAGTCTGACTATTGGGATGCTCTACCTTCCAATGAAATAAAATCTGTCTCTCTGAATCTCCTCACTGACCTCACTCAACCTTTTGAAGTTATTTGGAACAACTTAGGTGGTCTCATAGTGTTTGAAGTTACTTTTCAGTTCTCTGACTCTTCTTTTCTTGAACTGAGAATCTTTAACTTCATCTAACATGGACCTGAGTCCCTTCTACTATTCTGGCTGCCCATATCTGACTGTACACAAGATGTCTTCCGTTCTTAACTGTTGTCACCACTACTGAATGTTGTATTTTAAGTGTACTTTCACTCTTGCAAGTAGAACAGAAAGTGTACCTATTTTGCATGCTATTTTTTTTTTCCTCCAATGCATTAGACTTGGGGTGGGTATAAAGATACCTTGTGGTTAATTTTTCTCATCCTTAGAGTAGATTCGTCTTTTTTTTTTTTTCCCAAGTAGGCAAAACACGGTATTGTGACACTGTCCTGCTTCATGAAAACAATAAATGTTGCTAAGAGATCATGGCATTTTCTCTCCTGCTGAGACTAAGCTGGGCTTCTAAACCTTAAGAGAACACTCCAGGCAACCTCATCTAATTGGATTTACTGTCTTGGAATCAGATGATTATTAAAATGCTTTCAATTGTATGTAGTATATATGATGTAGTATACTACATGGTTGTGCATTATAGTTACTTACATACACACATATTTTGGCTGTCAAAAGATTATACGTTCCCATAGATTAGGATATTTGTCTTGCATATTTTTGCTTCTTGCTCACCACATCCTGACTACCACAATGACTTTAAAATTGTAGATATAAGTAACTCTAATAGTTGTGTATTTAAAAAAAATAAAATTAATAGAAATTAAAATTATTTTAGATACTCTTGTTTCTTTAAGACTATTATTAATTTCCTGGCACTTGAATAAAATATAATTTTTATGAGAAAATATATTTAGGTGCACTGCCCATCCATAGAGGCCTAGGTTATAAAGTCCAAATTATTTTTCCAAAACTCGTCTTTAGTTTTACTTTATTTCCTGATCATCACTGATTTCTAATATTTTTCTCATGTATATTCATTTCATTTTTCATTTAATCAAAGCTGTATAAGACAGTCCAAAATAAATCTCACTTACTTCAAATGCAGAATATTTCACATACTCATCATTTTGTTTTGTTTTGTTTTGTTTTTTTTTTTTGTTTTGTTTTTTTTGAGACAGAGTCTCGCTCTGTCGCCCGGGCTGGAGTGCAGTGGCCGGATCTCAGCTCACTGCAAGCTCCGCCTCCCGGGTTCACGCCATTCTCCTGCCTAAGCCTCCCGAGTAGCTGGGACTACAGGCGCCCACCACCGCGCCCGGCTAATTTTTTGTATTTTTTAGTAGAGACGGGGTTTCACCGTGTTAACCAGGATGGTCTCGATCTCCTGACCTCGTGATCCGCCCGTCTCGGCCTCCCAAAGTGCTGGGATTACAGGCTTGAGCCACCGCGCCCGGCCTCATCATTTTGTTTTAAAAATCTTTAACATTGTCATATTTTGCCTGTGTAATTACTCTTTCACATTCCCGTATCTTTAATTGTACATAGCACATATATTCATAACTTTAAATTATCACTACTTAAGCATTTCTATAGTACTGTATGTGCTTTTACTTTTTTTGTTTTTTTGTTTTGAGACGAACCTCCTCACTCTGTCAGCCAGGGGGAAGTACAGTGGTGTGATCTCAGCTCACTGTAACCTCCGCCTCCTGGGTGCGAGCGATTCTCTTGCCTCAGCCTCCTGAGAAGCTGGGAGTACAGGCATGCACCACCATGCCTGGCTAATTTTTGTATTTTTAGTAGAGATGGGGTTTCACCATATTGGCCAGGCTAGTCTCAAACTCCTGATCTCAGGTGATCCACCCACCTTGGCCTCCCAAAGTGCTGATGTGAGCTACCATGCCTGGCCTGCTCTTTCTTTTTCAAGGGTGATATTTTATATACTTTGTACACTTTTTAACAATTTTTTTTTCTGAAATGAATCAGATGACTTAAGATCATCTTCCTTTCACTTTTATAAATCAAACCACTGTCAAAAAATTACAACAATTTTAGTTTAAGTATCTTAATTGGCTTTTACTTGTGGTACTTGAATTGGGTAACACTTCATTCTATAAAACAGAGTGAGTTCCAATGAGCTGAGCAGAGGAGTCTGGTTATATAGATATAAAAGGACTGGGGCAAGAAGAAACAGAAAACAAAAAGCAGATTGGTTGTTTCACAGTCACTTCTCTTATACAGGTTAAAGCAGAGTGGACTTCCTTATCATGCCAGCCAGAACTGGCTTGTTTGGGGTTTCGGCTATTGTCTCTTATTCTCTTGATTTCTTGGAAGGTCAGATAAATAACTTAGATTGACTTGGTGACATGGAACTTTAGCATGGATGATTACATTTAGTTTGGTTCCTTAGGCCTAGTGCAGGAGCTCAGTCCAAGCCCGTGTTCTGTACATTTTATTTAACAGTTCTCCTCTTTTGATCACACTCTTTCTTTAGGTATATTGGAGCATTACCACAACTCTGTTGCTATTATTCTGGGTTTCGGGTCTTAACACACTATTTGTGGGTTACAGTTTCCTCATGATTAAGCATTTCTTTGAAGTTTTTCTATTCCAGTCAAAGAGACCATTTGACATTCCATGAATAGTTGAATGCAAACATTTAACACTTGAAATAATACAGCATACCAAGCAGAGTACTATTATGATTATCAGGAGAATAATTCCAAGAGTTTGGAATATGTTTCTTAGCCAGGGTCTGCATGAACCAAACCAACTAAAATTGAACAAATCAAAGACTGAGCATGTGATAATCCTGCCCATTTTAACTAAATAGGCTGTTTATTAACTTTCTGCAACTGAGTTCCTACAGTGCTTCATGTGTTTATTCATGTGCAATGAGAAGTGTCAGCAACTGCACAGACTCTTCCCTGTTCAGTTAGTAGGTAATCTGACAATCCATGACTCTGTTAAATTAAAGAGAAGTGAGGACAAACAGATCTAGAAGTCTTACTCCATAAAAGGGACCGCTGGTACAACTTGAACAGCAGTTGTGTTAGGGATGTTGCTAAAGTTACGTACTGGTTGGACTAAAGGATTCCTTAGTTCATATAAGGATCTGAGTTTGGCATGTCAGATCCAATATTTCATCAAATTACCCACAGAAGGCACTGATTGTGAAATTACAACTGTAGCATGATCCTGCCAAGGAAAAAATATAGGCATAAGCAAGGAAAACTTAAGAGAAGCAAGAATCTCATTATGATATGTTCAGACATCTTGAGAAAAGTAGTACATGGTATGAAGTCATCAACTTTTTCTCCTAATTTATAGTGTCAATGTTTCTGATTATGGTATTGGGTGTTTGGTGAGCTCTCAGTATGGCCCACACATCAGGCATGAGACTTATTCCTTGAAATTTAAATTGAGTTGTCCAGTTTTAGCTTATAGGGCTTCAGGAAAAAAGCAGATCTTGTTCTTAGAGAGTTGTAGCCCGATATTGGAGGAAATTAGATAATTCAGGATATAGTCTAACCTACAAGTTGATAATAAATCTTGAAAACAATGAATAGGGCTATAACCTAATAACAGGTATAGTATAATTTTTCTTCATAAACATAAGATTTTTCTCTGCAGTTATCCCATTTATAATAAAGATAATTAGAGTAAGACCAATTTGTTTGCAACGTAGGTCTAATCTCATTAAATTTGGCCTGATTACTTACATAAATGAAACAAGAATAGTAATTGACCACATAGGCTCTTTGTAAGTTTGCTTTGTTGCAACTTTTGACAAGGAATTTCAGATTTGACTTTTTAAAATCTCTCAAGGCTGGGAAGCCAAATCAAAGTGGACTTTAGACTTTACCTGCAGTACGTATAGATTCATTCTAGGTATTTTCTCAGATACTACATCCCAGTCAAAGTTTCAGTAATATAACCAATATTTCTGACTCTATACTGTTATAAGCAGAACATATTCTTACTGAACTTGTGCAAATAACTGTATTTCCATAAAAATAAGAATGCCCATAATAGTTTCCAAATTCTGAAGGGATCAGTTATGGAGAAAAAGTAAATATTTCTATTTTTGTTCATGAAAGTGTACTATACCAAATTGCTATAAATTTTGGGTAGCTTAAGAGAAAAATTTCTTAAACCTAGAAAAACAAATCAAAAGAATAAGCAATGTTTAAAAAAAACTGTAAAGTGCATAATTCTTTATCAGTTTATTTCATCTTGTATAATTAATTTTTATTCTGCTTGCCTTTGGCTAACAGTTTCATGAACCCACTGGTTTCTTTATTAGGGTGATAGAAATTCTTACCCAGTCCGTGGTATGTTCTAAGGTTATCAGAAAACAGTATTTGTCAGAGTCCTTTCCATGAATTTATTTGAATGCATAACACATTGGAATTACAGTTGCTTGCAAAAGGCTTTCAGAAAAGCATTAGAATAACGCAATTAACTGTGGACAGAAGCACTTAAAATGACCATAGTTAAAGATCTGTTTTGAGTTCATTATGATAATAGTACAACTCATAGGGAAATATGGTATTTCTGTTGTATACCATGTTTTAAAATAAAAACCAAAACTATGACTAATAACAGATCAGATTTTTGGTAATTTCATACAATATTTTAGGACACTCATTAGTAACATACCCATAAATATCACTTAAAGAAAAATCATTTAATATTTGAAAGTGCTTCTCATATAATTTAACATATCAACTAAGCCTAATTATTTTAATACCTCTCTTATACTACGTAAGAGACACATCCTTAGAGGTTTTTCCAGGGCTTAAGTGGAAAATCCCAAAGTTATCTTGAGATCAGGAAGACTTCATTTAGCATTTGATTTTGGGAAGTTTGTCAGTATCAAAGTACTTAAAACACTTGATCAAAACAATATTACATACCACTGTAAAGTAATAGTCATTTATTTATCCAGAGTGATAACTGAAAGACTTTAAGAGGGAAATACAGGAGGTTATATAGTTGTCAGAAAACCTTAGCTCTTTCAATATGGAGAAGACTCAATTTTCTTAAGTAATCAAACAACTAATAAAGAAAATTTGAAGCACAGGGAATCATTCTGATAACAGAGAATCCCTGTTTCCTAGGCCAAGTACCTAAAAGATTAAAAAAAAAAAAAATTCAGTATTTTCTATTAAGAGCAGATCAACACTCCAAGAAAACCTTGTCATTGTAACAGAGGATCAAATTTTAATTTTGCATCAGTGTACTTTTGATGCATAATGCTCCCTATTTAGAAAAACATAAAGAGTTACCTTCTAATTTTAGCCAGCTTTATCACGCATAAAATTCTTTTCACAAGATTCATCTTCCACAAATATTCTATAATTTTCTTATCCATTCAGTTTTTGTCCTATACTTTTCCTATTTTCTCATTTTGGAATAACCAGTCTACTTTGGAACAAAGATTATTCTCTTATTCCCTTAACAAAAATATATCCTCATACTTTATAACTTCTTTTATAAAAAAAAGCCTTACTTTCCTCACATCCGGAGTTGTTCCCCTTATTATTCCTACTTTTAATTACCACATGTTAATTAGAATTTTAAATTCCTAGTAACCTTATGTTTTAATGAAAACCTAAGAATTAAGCAATTTTGAACTCCGTGTCTTATACTAACATTTTATGAATGTTAGTACATTTTATAATTTTTAAAAATATGTTTCCTCTAGAACAATTTTTTCATGTTTACTAACAGACCTAAATATATTTAGCTTCTCCATACTGTATAAAAATAAGATGCCAAAGTATATATACTTTAAACATATGTTCAGCAATTAATGTTTCAGTATTTTAGCTAACTTAGAAATGACTCAGACATTTCATAAATATCCATTACTTAATTTAATATAATGTGACTTGAAGATTTCAAGTTACTGAAAAAATATTTTTGAAACACTGACAAGTGCATTTGTAAACTTGTATCCCATTTACATTCTCCAAATTTACTCATTCTTAACAATTATACTTCAATTGTTCCTTAAACGAAACTAGCCATTGAAGGAATTGAGGAAATGCCACCTCAAAATACGTTGCGTTGTATATAGTCATATGTCTCATAACAACAGGAATACTTTCTGACAAATGTATTCTTAGGTGATTTCGTCATTGTGCAAACATCATGAAGTGTACTTACACAAACCTAAATGGCATAATGTATATACACTGAGGCTATATGGAATAATCTATTGTTCCTAGGTTATGTACAAATATGTACAGCTTGTTACTATACTCAAAACTGTGACAGTTGTAACACAGTGGTATTCGTGTATATAAACATATTTAAACAGAAAAAGTGCGGTACAAATATGGTATGATAGATTAAAAAACAGTGCACCTGTATAGGGCAATTATCATGAAAGGGGTCTGCAGGACTCGAAACTGCTCTGGTGATTCAGAGAGTGAGTGATGAGTGAATGTGAAGGCCTAGGACATTACTGTATACTACTGTAGACTTCATAAACACTGTACATTTAGCCTACACTAAATTTATTTTAAAAAATAAAGTAGTTGTGCTACAATGTTATAATGGTATAATATCAGTAAGGAATTTTTCAGCTCCACTGAAAAGGTTTTGAAACCACAGTCATCTATGTAGTCAATCAATGACCAAAGTGTTGTTATGCAGCCCGTAACTCTGTTGATTAGTTTGAGGGCACCTGAAAAACAGTATAAAGCAAGGAGGAGATTTCTGAATTCCCCTTATCTGCCTAAAGACAGATCATCCCAGAGGAACTCAGTTATTGTCAGTCCTCTCCCTAGGAAGTTCCAGCAATCAGGGACGATTCACTTTTATTAAAGGAGAGGAGACTTCTTCACCAAACCTAGAAAGCAGTCATCCATTGTTCTAAGAGCTCCTTCATCCCAAACAGGAAAGGTGTAGGTAGGAAGCCAGGTTAAGACAAAATAGTCAAAGGTCAGGCTTGTTGAGACCAATGAGCTCTTCTGTTGTAAGAATTTTGAGTGGCTTTTCTTGTAGATATAAATTTTTATGAAGAGTTTTTACATAGCCAACTCAGTACAAGAAAGATACCTTTTTGGAGACAAATTTAGTTAGCTAGGTAGTTTTTTCTCGACTTAGCTTGTTTCCTTACTAGATTACCAACTACAGGGTGGAACCTATTAACAAATAGAGCAGAGAAAGTATTTTCTTTGCCTGGACTCAGCATGGATACCTCTGAAAAAGAAGCAAACCTGTTCTACCTGAGGTTCTAACCTTTATAAACATCTTAGATTTCTTTTCACCTTTGGGATAGGGTAGTAACTAAGGGAAAGGGTTAGTAGATTCAAATTTTCTTATCAATTAGTCACCTAAGATTTTTATTCACCTTTGCAAAAGAATAGTTTTAAAGAGTCAATAAAATGTTTTGAAATCTTTTTAGAAGCTTCTGATAGGTGTTCCTGAGTGGGCTTAATTTCAGAGCCCTCAATTTTAGATGCACTCCTTAAAGTTCAGTGTTGTTCATCGGGAACATTCTACATAATGGCCACATTAATTCTAGATTACCTTTAATAAGATTTCACCATTTTTGTAAGCATTTGAAACTTCCAGGGACTAATACTGACACATGTAAAAGGCAGGCATGGGGTGTACTCAGTTCTTTAGAAATTAAGGATCCCATTTTTACATTGAATCTTGGTTCTCTTAGAATAAAGATAAGATCCTAGGAGGGAAAGACTACAGGGTTGGGTCATGTAATGCTTTGACAGGGTATCTTATTGCATGGACACCCTCTTGATGCTGGCAGACACTGCCCTGTTCCATGTCCAGCTTATCCTAACATAATAGTCTTATTTTCTGTTGCCACGCTGCTTTAATAGCTCTTAAGTGCCTGAACTGAGCCCACCAGTCAAGTTGTAGCTTTGGCTTTGAGATACACTTGAGCAACTTAGATAGTGATATTCCAGTTTCTGTCTGACTCATTCAGGCACCTGAGACCTCCCTTACCTAAGTGGACAAGAAAAAGAAATTAAGAGAATAGAATTCAAATTACATGTGAATTTCAAAAACTGGAGTTTATGCCCCCTGTAGTAATAAGCACTTACTGCAGTAGCTGTCAGTTAGCTTTAAAACTGCAGCTTTTACCAGTGACTCCTCAGCCACCCCAAACCCAAGGGTTATGTGCTCTCTCACAGCACAAACTAACCCTTGGTACCTACCCCAAGATCAAATGTCTTCTCACAGCGCAAATTAAGTCTGGCTTCAAAAACCCATAAAAGCAGCGGGTTGATGCAAAAAGATCAGAGTCCTACCTAAGAGGAACTTAGAACCCTTGGAACTCCATGAGGAAGACAGGGGACCTCAAAAGGGTCAGCACCGCCTCTCCTGCTTTCCTCAAGAGATCTCTGGAGTTGTTAGCAGTGATATTCAGGTCTCTTTGGTTTCAAGAACCATCAAAAGACAAAATTACAACACATTTAATTTAAAGATCTTAATTGGCTTTTACTTGTGATTCTGGAATCTGGCAACACTTTATTCTATAAAATAGAATGAGCGTTCCAATGAGCTGGGCAGAGGAGGTTGGTTTTATGGAAAGAAAAGGGCCGAGGAAAGCAGAAATAGAAAACAAAAAGCAGATTGGTTGTTTCAAAGCTACTTTCTGTGTAAAGGTGAAAGCAGAAGGGACTTCCTTAACCTGCCTGCTAAAACTGGCTTGTTTGAGGAATTGGCTATTATCTCTCACACTTCTGATTTCTTGGAAGGTCAGATAAACAACTTAGTTTCTGTTTGATGACATGGAATGTTAGTATGAGTGACTCCATTTTGGTTTGGTTCACTGAGCCTGGTGCAGGAGATGAGTCCAAACCATTGGCTAACAACACCAGTACAATTTACATCTTATAATGTGTATATATGATAAAATTAGAACGCTTTTTTGGATGTTGTTCTCATTGTGCATTCAGATAGCTGGCAGAGTTTCTAAATGAGATGAGTCATAATTTTATTGTCACTCAGGATCTCTGAATCATATTCTGTACGTTTTCATCAGTAATCACAGAGTAAGAGTTGAAACATTTGACTCAATACATGGAACTATTTTTGAGAAAAGTCTCTTTGTTGGGAGTGTGATAAAAATTAGTGGTACTTTAGAGAACGACATTAATGAGTAAAGGAAGAATTGGTGCTGCTTGGGCAGGCAATCACTTACAACTTCAATTAACTTCAGGCAGAACAGATAAAATAAAATTAGGATTTTATTGTTTATAGATACTGTTCATTGAAATTCAGGATTTCCCAATTTGTGAAATATCAAACAAGTGCAAATTAGCTTCTCACCTTATCATATGGGTTGAAAATGAAATGGCCTATTAGCAATCATGTTAAAGCACAATGGCTTAAGCGTGCTTAAGTCAGTATGCAGTAATTCATTCCTTCATGTAGTTATTAAAAACATTTATCAAGTCTTTCTTGGAGAAGTCTTTGTGTGTGTAATGGGTTCTAGATAGTCAGAGATAGAAGAAAGGATCCCTGTATTTGTATATTTTAACTAATCCTGATGGAGGTATGTGTAACTGGAAGTGGAATGAGGTGGAGTGGAGTGAAAAAAAATGAAAGAAGTAATCATGAAAGAGAAGGTTTCTGAGAGGAGGTGATGTTGCTAATCAGGGAAGTGAAGGACGAGTGTTCCCAGCAAACAGCATGCAAAGTTGTTTAGGCTGAAGAAAGCTTGGTAGGTTGAAGGAACTACAACAATGCCTAGACTGGGAAGGTGTATGGCACAGAAGTAGTTAGGTTCAGAACATAAAGTTGTTTAGTCGAAAATGTGTTACAATGATATTGAGAAGTTGAAGTCAAGATTCCTTTACCAGCTTGAAGAGGTAAACCTATAATACACAATCTAACATCTTACCCTCACTTTCTTTATCTGCAAAATGGGGCTTGTAAATCTGCCTCTGTCATACAAGTAATTCTATTCCTGTGACCAATTTTAGTTTAGTAAACTAAAGAGAAAAAAATATAATATTGGTTTAGAGTTTTAAGGAATCTAGGGCAATATTTAGTGCATGGGTCTCAGCTGCTAAGTGTGTTGCAGAATTCTTAGGTTTTTCTCACTTTGAAATAAAAATTAATACTGTGAAATACATTTTTAATTAGATGGTTACTAAGAAGTTAACTTTTGCCACAAACATACTACATGACGTTAAACCATTATTTGCATCATGGACGTGCTAAAAGATAAGTATTTGTGTGATTATGAAAGTTTGTGTTGGAAATGTAGAATTAAAATTTAACTTGGTAAGTTTATTTTTATTTCTCTTGCTATGTTTTGTTTCTATAATTAACTCATCTTAACTTGCATTTTCTAAATTGCATAACAGGTGTGTTCACCTGTACAATACATGTCTTCAATCTTCTCATTATAAATTGGAAATTAAAGTGTAACACAAACACCTATATATTGCTCTATAAATTTGAGGATATGATACTGCGGTTCTTTCAGAAAAACACTGATTGTAATTAATGTGAAGTCAAACAGTACTATTCCTGGTAGGTAAAACTCAGGTTTTTCCAGTTTATACTATTAAGGATTAAATGTGTTGGGTTTCTTGCAAGATGCATTATCCTTCTAAATTTAGTCATCTAATTAAGATTTTCATTCATGGGAAATGACTTCAAAGAGCACATAAGACAGGCTTTTACACAAATAAGCTTTGATTGGATTAATTGGATTTGCGTAAGTTTTATGTGAGTATACTACAGTCTTGGCTTCTTTCACTTGTGAGAGAGATCTTGAAGGAGTTTGAAAGAGAAAACACATAAAAGTTTGCAAAGGAAGCGGGTAAAAGCAGTCGTGTTAATGGCATGGCGAGAACACACTATGAAGAACAAAAGTAGTAAAAGCTTTGGCAATATATAGGCAGGTCAAGCCAGAAAACCTGGGCATAGGAAGAAGGAAACTGAAGATTGAGACAGACCACAAGATTTTGTTGCTTCTTTCAAGAGAAAAAGGGCCTAGAGTATCCTTGATGCCTGAGGGGGCTTTGGTTATAGAGACTGCCACGGAAACCAGTAGTGCATTTAGGACCAGGAAGACGAAGATAAGGATGGCTGCTTGGATTATGGGCAGGCAGGCAGGCATCAGGCCGATAGCTCTAATAGGGGGGTCACTTGGACATGATAGAGCAGTGCTGAGCCAGAGTTATAGAAACGAGGGCAGCCTGGGACCAGGATGCTAGGAGTTAAGGCAGATCATAGCAGTTGAGAGGAAGCAAAGGTGTGGTGAATTTGAGAAAAGGCACCTTAGTAAGATGAGGCAGGCTGATCAGCTTCAAAGTCAAGAGAGGGCAAAGTATAGAACATGGTGAGATGAGGTCCCAGGCACACGATCTGGGGTGCAGAGCGCATCAGATTACCAGCAGTCAAAGGCCAGAAATCCATTGTAGGAGGCAGAAATCTGCAACCTGGGACCAGAAATTGATTCTGAGGAGAGTCTGAGCAACAGATGTGAGGTAATATAATTATGAAAGCCTTGATATGGAACCAAACAGTCTGACCTTACATTTGCTAATACAGAAGCTACGTGCAGAACATTCATCCTAGCATTCATGTATTAAATAATAATGTGATGTCTATAATAGCAACCACATGGCCCCTTACATTTGTATAGGCTCTATCACTGAGAGAATAGCTCACAATAATCAAATGGCATGGATATTACAGTCATTTAGAGATGATAAAACTGAGGCTTAAAAATTACACTTGCTCACAGTCATGCAACCAAAACAGTAGCAAAACTTAAATTAGAACATAACCCTAGCATTTTTAAACCTTTGTTAAGTACCTTGCAGTGAGTAAAGAACAAGAAAACGGCTCTGAAGATAAATTAGAAGGGCTCTTCTGACCTCAGAAAGTTTACAGTCAACATTAAA
The DNA here is from genome assembly GCF_049350105.2 of Macaca mulatta. NCBI lineage: Eukaryota > Metazoa > Chordata > Mammalia > Primates > Cercopithecidae > Macaca > Macaca mulatta. Next base: position 141,274,131 of record NC_133406.1, read on the forward strand.
ATCATAAAAAAATAACCTAAACGAGACGCTAAACTTTCAAAAATTCATTCCAGTACCTAGAATGCCTGGGACCTGGGAGGTACTCAGTCACCGTTTCATGTATAAATGAGTATAGGTGAAATGCTGGGGTAGCCCAGTGAAGAAAATAATCGATTTGAACTCAGGATATAGAGAAGCCTTCTGTGAGAACATGCGTTTTAGCAATTCAATGACAGAATGTTTTCATGTCATCCTGTCAGGTGTATTTGGATTTGGTTGGGAAGGAAAGATAACTAATATTCATTGAGGCGAATTTAGAATCAGACATGCCTGTGTTTGAATCTTGGCTCTCCTACCAATTCTTGTAAGATGGAATGAATTATTTGACCTCATTGATTCTTAGTTTCCTTATGGTATGTGTTCATTGTATAGAAGCTAGTGCTTTTGAACATCTTAATTTTTTTTGGTAAAGAGAGCTGATTTAATCTTCACAACAGAGCTACCATTTCGTATTATCATTACCCTTTTGCAAAAGAAGAAACAGATTTAAAAACCATCATGTAATCTGCATAAAGTTAAGTAATTTGAAACCAGGTTTGCCTGGCTTCAAGATTCATTCTTTTTCCATCACTCTCCAGTAATGGCAAGAGACGTGTTACAGGGGTCCATGGGAAGTTTTGAAGACAAGGAGCTTCTACTTAGTCCATTTTATAGTATTGAGGAATTTGTAGAAAGAGAGTTATGAACAAGTGAAGAGAGCAATAATTTACATGTAGCAGAAATAAATTCCAATGCAACATCGAACCATCATTAATGGAGAAGAAGATTGAAGCTGGGATGAAAATTCTATGTGAAAATCAAAGGCTGAGCTACCAATTGAAAATGTAGCACAATTTGAACAATTGAAATATACAATTGAAAATGTAGCATCCCTCCCTCCCTTTCTTCCTTCATCCCTTCTTTAGCAATCGTTAGTTGATTTTCTTCTCTATGTAAGGAACTGGGAAGAGGTCTAGTGATACAAAGATAGAGTCAGGAATTCATTGTCGAATGTAATCAGTGTCGATGCCAGAGGAATTAAAAATCATTTCCACTTTTCTCCTCTTGCATTTGACAGACAAAATTTGGAACAAGCAAAAGATTTTACAACTTATATCTAAAGTCACATTCATGGTCTATTTCATAGCTATACCACCAGAATTAGTTTGATTTGATTATGCATGGACATTTTGAAAAAGTTAGCATTCTTGATATTCTACCATGCCATTATTATTTTTTTTCTCTGGTTACTGGTTTTTAAGACTGATTGAAAAGATACTTTTCTAAAGCCCCATTTACTATAGTATATGTATACAATATATATGATGTGAATGCTCCTTAAGAGCCTTCTCTGGGTCAGAGGCTAGGTCTCTACCAGAAGATAAACCTTTCTTCCAAGCAAATGTTAGAGATCGGTTCACCACGTATAGAGTAATTAACCTGAATAAAAACATGCCAAGAAGAAGGCATATTCAAATATCAGCATGAGGAACCAGCTAAGGGGATGTGATTCACAAAGAAGAATGTATTGAACTTGCTGCACTCAAATAACTTACGTCAATAAAGACATGATGGTCTTTTTTGCTTATTATCTAAGCATCCTAGCATCCTAGATGATAAGCAAATAGTCATAATAAGAAAAACAGGTTAGAAATTCTAGATCTATTAGCATACATTCATAGAGCCAATGAGAACATTGCTTTGGGGCAGGAAGATGGGGGAAAAAAATAAGGAACAAATTTTTTGAGTTGATTCCATTGTGATCTATTTGTTTTAGTTATCATAGAATATGTGGGAATAATGGATCGTGGATTGTTACAGGTTAGACCTCAGATGTGATTGACATGTTTAAGCTGGATCTAACTCAGGAACATGAAAAATACTAGGACAATTGATTAAAATGCCCATCGAATACACTAGAGTTTCACATGTATTTATTTAATCCATCCACAAATGTATGCCCAGTTGCCTGGTGGAGTCTCCATCATAGGGCATTTTATCTTTTAAAGACCAAGTCACTGGAATAAAGAAACAAGATGAAATGTATCTAAAAGTTCTGCTCATATTTATATTTCTATTAGAAAATCAATCAGATGTGCATGCCAAAAGAGGCCTCAAAAAATCTATATCCATGATACCTATGCAGCTCTCTCCTCCACTCTGGCTCCTTTTAAACCTGGGACCTATTGAACAATTATTATTGTGGAGCAATTATCTGCTGCTGTGATAGGCCAGGGACATGAGAAGAGAATCTAGACACATGATATTCAATAGAAATATAATGTGAACCATATTTTAAATTTTCTAGTAGCCACATTTTAAAAAAGAAACAGGTGAAATTAATTTTAATAATTTATTTTACTAACTCTACATATGCAAAATATTCTAACATGTAATCAATATATACATGTATTAATACGTTATTTTTGTTGTTATTAATAAGTTATCATTTTTGTACTAAGTCTTCGAAATCCAGTCTGAATTTTTCACTTACAGCACACCTCAATCGGGACTAGCCACCTTTCTGGTGCTCAGTCGCCAAGTGTTGGCAAGGCAAGTGGTGGTTTCATCAGACAGGGCAGATCCAGATTTTTTTTTCTTGCTAATTAAAGAAACTTGGTTTCCTAGGCTACTTTTTCTGTGTGTTTAGGAAATACCATTGAATTGATATGCACTATTTTGATCTGTACTTTAGAAGATATATCTGAATAGATTTTTAAAGCCATTTTCTCAAATACTTGGTTTACTGTACCTGTTTCAAATATCTTTTTTTTTTTTTTTTTTTTGAGACGGAGTCTCGCTCTGTCACCCAGGCTGCAGTGCAGTGGCGCGATCTTGGCTCACTGCAAGCTCCGTCCCCCGGGTTCACGCCATTCTCCTGCCTCAGCCTCCCGAGTAGCTGGGACTACAGGCGCCCGCCACCTCACCCGGCTAGTTTTTCGTATTTTTTAGTAGAGAAGGGGTTTCACCGTTTTAGCCAGGATGGTCTCTATCTCCTGACCTCGTGATCCGCCCATCTCGGCCTCCCAAAGTGCTGGGTCAAATATAATTTTTACATCACCTTTTCATAAAAACACTTTTTCATCAATGTTAGGACATAGAGAAGGATGTGAAAATATTAGAACATTTTTGAAGCTTAAACTTGAATCAGGGCACTTTACAGATTTCCCTTTCATGTATCTCACCGTGGAAGGAAAAGATTCATTACTATGTGTGGATTCTCTCCCCAACCCCTCTTCCTTTTGTTAGCTCGTTTTATATGTTAAAAAAAAAAAAGTTGTTTGAGAAAGGTTATTCATGGCATCATTTAGCTTTTTTTTTTTTTATGTTTAGTAGGATGATCACATTTTCAGCACGTGCCTTACAGATTGCAGGGCCTGTGTATTCCGTGGAGCCACAACTGCCCTGACTCTATCACAGTCCATTTGACATATGTATTAATTAATAAACTCTTAGTGTATATATATTACATGCCAGGCAACTTGCTAGGCATGGGATCCAATAATGAAAAGGAAGTCCTCAATGATCTCACATTAGTGGGAAAATTGTATAAGAAGATTATGAATATTGACATATGTTGTTCATCACTACCCTCCACAGGACATATTATTTGTTCCTTGTTGGTTTGGTGGAGCTTGGGTGCAGATATCCTGATTTGCTGCACATCAAGAAGTGTCCCTCTCTTCCTTGACTTTTCTTAAAGGTACAAATTATGTTCATGTGTATGGGTTCCAGCCGACCCTTTTTCCCGGTAAGTACTCCTATCAGGGGAAGCTTATGTCTGTTTTTATGCATAATTGTCAGAGGCATCAGATCAGGTTGGATAGATATTGAAAGAAGTCAGTGCTGTGCTATCTCCAAATAACATGTAGGCTATATTTGTACTTCTGTTGACAACTTTATTCATACTGCAAATATTGGCAACAAATATTCCACTGAAACCTTAAAAGGCTTCAGTTCATCTGTATGCATGGATCAGTGCTTCTCCCTGCTTCCTGTACGTCTCCAAGGACATGAATCACATGCCGTGATTTTTGTCGATGGAAGAGAACAATGCAAAATCTGTTTTCCTCTGGTTCCAATTTACAAGTGTTACCACTTGCCTGAATACTTTATGCAAAGATGGGATTGGACACAAAAGCCTATTATGCGTCAGGACAGGGTGAAGCAGAGTCCTACTCTATAAACCAATGAGATGAATTAAGTCAGCAAGAACTAGGGTGTGGAAATTATTTGAGACATGGATGCAGTCAAGGCATAGAAGGGTAGACTCTCCTGATGGTTCTCTGGGCATCTGGTCCTGCAACAGAACATGATCTCTGAACAGAATAGTTACAAAAGAGACTGCATCAGGGAGGTCTTGTGGGGAATAGTGGCTTGTCCTAGTAGGTGGGCAGAACATAGTTCCCAGGAATCTAGGAGCAGGTGGGTGTTGAGAAAACCTGTTGCTAAGTAAGAGAACAGTGCCTTAGCCACCAAATAGGGTTTAGCAGCAAAACTCCACTGCCTGTAAGACAGACAGGAATCACAGTCCCAGACAGTCCCAGCCTTAGAGCAACTGAGGTGCGAAGTAAGTGATCAAAGCGAAAGCTCAGGAATAGGGATCTGCTAATGAAATTCAGGTATGAAGTAGAAATTGCATTTCAGGAATAATGCATACATCTTGTTACCAAATATAGGCCACAATGTACGACCTGAATTAGCAGAGGACACTTGATACTGAATCACAGCTTGGGCTGTAGCTCTGTAACTCTCTCCTGCCTCAGATCGGAGTTTTCAGAGATCAGAGACAGTTTAGAGAGCAAGGGAAAAGAAATACATTTAAGCACCTATGACTTTGTGAAGAGAGTGGGGATGGTGGGACAGACCTAAGAATGAAATAGGATGAAGCACCTGTAATCCATTTCAGAGTTTCTTCCATTCTCTACTCCTCATCTCATTGATTTCATCGTTTAAGTCAAACCCATTGCCAAGTCATCTAATGTCAGATTTGCTGTGTGTGTGGAGAATTCTTCCATTGAGTTAACTAACACATTTTTTCTGAAAGGCAAAGGCAATGTGAAAAAGTTTTGTGCTTTCATTACTGTCAAGTTTTTTCTCAGAGGTCACCAATGACAACCTGCTTGCTTAAACATTTACTTCTTCCACTTCTTTGTGACACTGAATGTGGCTGATCGAGGACCCCCGTCTTGAAAGTCTGTTCCCTGTGGTTTCCATGGCATGATAATTTTCTTCCGACTTGGTGACGCTTCTGCCCAATGTGCTTTGTTTCCTTCTTGTTTGCTTCTCTTTATTGCCCACTCCCCAAGTGTAAGCGATCTGAAAATGGACTTTGGAGCCATCCTTTCCTTTTGCTCTTTTCTCCTCATTATTTGCATGTGCCCTTTTGCTTTCCCACTGATTTAAGCATGGTTCGCTACCCGGAAAGGATTTACTACACCAGCCACTTTCTGGGCTTTCTACCTCCTCTCTCCAGTCTCCCCTGCCTTTTTCCAGGTTGATTTTCCTGCAACACAGGTCTGACCTCACCCCTCCCCTGCCCAGAAATTGTATGGCCTCCCACTGTGAACAGAATTAAGTACCAGCACCTCACTTGGATCCCAAACCATTTACATCATGGTCCCAGGAGAATGTCCCATTAGGCCCCACATGCCAGCCATGTGGGCCCACTTACTGTTATTCAAGGATATTCTATACTTCCCCTCCTCTGAGACTTCATTTGTATTCTTCTTTGTACTATAACTATGTCAACCCTATGTCCTGGTTTGCCTGAGTCAGTCCTGGTTTATTTCTTTTGTCTTGGTATCATTATTATTAAGCCTCCCATTTCACACTCAAAAGTATAGCAGTTTGAATGATAAATTATATGATCACCCTACCTGTAAAGCTCTTCCGCTTGTTGCTTCTCTGAGTCTTATTCCCCGGTCTCCACTCTGTTTAACTTTGCTTGTATTCAACATAACCCTGTCCTTTCAAGCCATGTGCCATATGAAAACATCAACTTTCGTAAGACTTTCTTCCTCTCTCCTTATCCTACTGTCCCTAACTTATTCTCTTCCTACTGTCAATCCCTACATTTACCAACGTGGTATTGCAGTTGTTTGTATTTATAGATAGTTATTTGTATATTTTAAATTTTATCTTCTATGGTACTTCACAGGTTCAGGGTCTTTGTAACGATTAAATTGCTTTCATCTGCACATAACAGGAAACTGTGGCTAGATATTGAAACAATTAGGAAAATTTTTTTCTTTCACGTAACAAGCAGTGTCAAATTAGGATGGCTCAGAAATGACTAATTCAATATCTGAACAACAGGTCAAAGATCCAGGTGTCCCTCCTCTGTCCACTGTGCTACAGTATGTGTCTGTTCTACTCTTGGCTGACTCCTCTCATAATTGCACAATGACCACCCTTTTCCTAAACATCACATCCAAATATGAGGATGTCTAGCATAAAAAAAAGTATTCTGTGAGCCCCTTTAAAAGAAATGAACCCCTATTTCAGAAGCATCTGTCCTACCAGAAGTCTCCTCATGCTTCATTGGGCAGAATCTCATGCCATGCCCAGGCCTACACTAGTCCCAGATCAGGGCCATCAGGACCCAACAAATCATTCATCCCTTGAGGCAAAGTATGGCCCTGACTCCCCTGAAGATCATAGCCATTCAAGCAGGTTGGTAACTGAACAAAACTAAGGATACTTGAGAAGGAAAGATAATTAACATTGATTAGGCCAACAGCATTGCTACTTATAAGTTTAAGTTCAAATAATAATTATTAAATAGGGCTTAATTTGACTTCAGAATGTAAAGAATTTTGATTTACCTCAATATTCTAATGGTATCATAAATTATAAAAACTGATATTAAATAGGCCTTAAACAGTATCAGTACTGCACATACCAGGTTCACTTTAATGCTATTTTCCTTAAGTTCATATGGGGAGATTATAATTAAGATTTTGAAAGAAAACTTGATTGAGATTTTAATAGCCATCTAAAACTGCTGGCCGGCAAACTGTGCTCAGAATTGCTCATTAAGTAGAATTGTTTTCTGTTGCTTTTTGAGGCAATGTCTAAGTATTTGTTCATAGGATTTCAAATACATATTGCAAATTCACCTTTTGGTATTGGATTACAGAATTCTCAAATATCTGCCAGCTGTGAAATGTGACAAATAATTGGTCAAAAAATTGTGATTTTGAAATGTCTTATAGTACCAAGGGGAGCTAAGGAAGAGAGGCTGCTAAATGGGGATCCTTGTCTCTCACATCCCTTAAGAATATTTTCTTCCCATTGAGGGTTAGTTCAGGCCCAACCCCACTCATGATCCTCCATGGTTAAGTCAGAGGTGGCAGGTGGAGAATGTAGCACAGAAGTTAGTATTGTATTCTGCAAATGGGGGCTCATTCAAGCCTCTGAAGTGTTGTCACCAGTCAGAAACACAGATGGTCCTATTGGGGAGACCGTGGGGGGGCCTTGTCTGCTCTGGGTCAACATGAGAACTCTTAACATGAAAATATTCATCAGAATGAAGGGGTCAGAAAGACTAATTCTGTTTTTGAATGAAATGGAAAGAACAGAACAGAGAGAATCTGCTTGTAAAAATTTATCTGGGCATTGCTGCTCAGAGTTATAGACCTTGGTGCCAGGGGGCTTGCAGCTGGCATTTTATGTTCTCAGCAACACTCATGCCAACTGCTGGGATGCGATGACTCTCAATATTTTAGCAGCCCACAATAGGACTCAGTAGAAAAGCAGAATCTAAGATTGTGCATGATTTGGACATTTGGACAAATATTCTGAAGGATGAAGGGTCTAGATGAGACAGATTGCCTTACAAGTATAAAAGTCAAGGATTCCTATCTCAGAGTTTAAAAAAAAAAAAAATGGAAACGCTAATCTGAATCTTGAAGGGAGGGGAAATCGGATAAAAATTGAGTAAGTTATATGTGAAAGAGATATTGTAGTCATACTTTTTTTTCCTTAACATTTAGAATCAATAGGAAGACCTACACATCACTTCTATGGGCTTCTGCTATGCTATGCAACATCTACAAATAAATACATAATCATTATTGCATTGAGAAGTGATATGAATGTGTAACTCTTCTCCAAAGTTTATTTTTCACAAATGAGCTTCCTGTTAATATTATCTGAAATCATGTTATTTTCTTCACCTCTCACCAAACTGCCCCATCACCAATATTTCAAAAGACATTTTGGAGTAGCAGGCTGCTTCTAAAAATATGATGTATTAGTCTGGGAAAACACTGCAGAAATGAACATTCCAGGCCTCATCACACTGCCCACCAATACAGACTTTGTTCTCTACTCCTCATTTGAATAAATGTCACTGTTTATTAGAGCGTCTTATTGGTTTATCAAGCATTTTTATGCCTTATGCAGAAACGCTTATTGGAAGAAATTATAAGTGCAGAAGTTCAGATAAAACGTTTTAACTTTTCTTCCTAAAATAAAACAAAATAATAAAATATTATAATGTCAAGTTTGACATTGAGTGATAAAGTAGGTTAATATGTATCTCATAAAGTGCTTTGACTCCATTCCTACAAGAATCTCTTATGATGAATATAATATTAAAATTGAAGTCAGACTGTGAGGTCTGTCATTTAATAGCTGTGAGACCCTGGGAAAATTACTTAACCTCTTTGTGCCTCAGTTTCCTTACCTGTAAAATGAGGTGATAATATCGACCTCATAAGGTAGTTATGAGGACCCAGTCAAATTAATGTATGTAAGATGTTTATAACAGTACTTGGTCTAGGGTAAATGCTATTTGTCGCTTTTTAAAATGACAAGGAAAGGGATTATATTTATGAATTTGTATAATAAATACATTTATACTTATATATTTTAAACTGAAATTAAAGACATTTAGAATAATAATCTGTTTTCTAAATATATTTCCCATTGTGTATTGGAAACCCTTAAATTGGCTTGCATAATAAATTCAGCCCATTCCAAGCTGTTAGGGTTTCACATTTAAATTATAATCACACCTTTTCCTGGTACACGTGAACAGTAAGCTGCAAAGCTGCATTTATCCCAAGCACAAATGAGACCAGACTGCAAAATGAGTTTATGTTCCAAGACTCATTCATTTATTTTTGGGTTTCAATCATGCTTTTCTTTGTGTATTCTCATCAAACATTTTTAATGGCTTGGTAAAATATAAGGATTTCCTATGTAATCAACATTTACTCTTCCTGTGAAAAGCGATTTAAAAATAAAGTCCTTCAAATGTCTAGTCTTTTTTTTCAGCAAAAAATAAGTGGCCTTAAAAGACATTTGTTCTGGCAGTCTGTTTAAAGATGGGAGAGATGAAAGCCAAGAAAACCAGAAGAAGATGGCCTCAAGGGAATGATCTGTATGATGAATTTGAAATTGCAAGAAATACTGTTTCTGCTTTCCTAGGCAGAGCTGTCACCTCAAAAGCCTATTTTCATGAAAAGGAGAGTGTAACTCAGAGTATCACGGTTTAGTCAATTGAATATATATTCTCTGAATGCAGCAGTAGGGCACTTACAGGTGACCACTAATAATGCAGTCCCATTGTACAACAGAAACGTGTATTTTGGAACTGAGGACATCTCAACCACATAGCAACATAGATTTTTCTGAACTAGCTAAAAAAGAAAAAAAGAGAAAAGAGAAGAAAGAAAGAAAGAAAGAAAGAAAGAAAGAAAGAAAGAAAGAAAGAAAGAAAGAAAGAAAGAAAGAAAAGAAAGAAAGAGAAAGAAAGAAAGGAAGGAAGGAAGGAAGGAAGGAAGGAAGGAAGGAAGGAAGGAAGGAAGGAAGGGAAAAGAAAAGAAAAAAGAAAGAGAGGAAGAGAGAAAGAAAGAGAAAAAGAAAAAGAAAAAGAGGTAGGATTTACTGTCTGCTACCAGACATTGGCAGAGAGCTACCCCACTGATTCAGGTCCATGATAATTCTCCCCAGATACAGTTGTCAGAGACACTCCAAGGAAATCCAGTGAGGAAAAGTATAGGTCTTCCATACTATAAGAAAAAGAATGTTATTCTTCTAAGCCATAGATACAAAAGATCAGGTAAATCCTTATATCCTCCCCTAGCCACTTCTGCCACACATAAATCTGAACACTCTACTTAAATGTCTTTTTAGTTTCCTACCTGGGTTGACTTTTAGAATCATATTTTTTCTATCCCATGTGTGAAGTAATGTTTGTTCTCGTTTGTTTTAAAGTTCCTGTTCTTCTTTTTCTAATAACCAGGGAAGTGGTGAATGAGTTTGTTACTTTCTAAAGACAGCGTTTCTCAGCCTTACTTTTTCTGGGCCCCGAGTTCCACCAGATATTTAAGATTGTCCCCAGAATATATATTTCTAAGCTCAAATAAGTTTGGAAAACACTGGACAGTAAAGTTAACAATTTTCTTTAACAGATTGTCATGCTTTTGATTCATACAAGAAAAGTAGTTGGGAGGAAAGTGTACTCATAAATTCAGAGTGTCATACGAGAAAGCTTAAGCTGCTAGACTTCTCTTCCTAACATAAAGCAAAATAATAAGATATTATAATGTCAAGTTGAACTCCAAAACTAGACTGCATGGGATTGGGTCTGGCTTTGTACCTTATTAGCTGAATGACCTTACATAAGTCATATAATCTTTCTGTGCCATTGTGTCCTTTTCTATATGCTGAACACAATAAAATAATGCCATCATGCGGCTGCTGGAAATTATGAATCTTTTTACGTTATTTTTAAATTTATTTTTTTCACTTTTATGGGTACATAGTAGGTTTATATATTTATGGCGTACATGAAATATTTTGATACAGGCATATAATGCCTAGTAATAGAATTTATGAATCTTGATGAACAAGTAAGGTTTTAGCTGATGTTTTTTCACCAGAATTTTTTTTTTTTTGCTAGTATCACTTAACATCCTGCTACATAAATATTATTTGAGAAACATTGACCTAGGGAACAGTTAAATTTTGCTTGTGCTTCAAAGATTTATTTCTAAAATGTCCATCATCTCAAAGTCCTAGAGAGTATTTACATTTTATCATGTTGCTTTTTTATTGTTGATAAGAGGGGAAAATAATTCTAATGGGTATTTTAGAAAAACTGGAAAGCTTACTAATAACCTACATACTGATTTTTTATTAATTATAAGCTTGCTCTTTTGAGGAATGATAGGTACATTCTAACAGTACTGGCCAATGGTAGATCTGTGAACATGGAGACATTGACTTTATATATTAAAATTAAAAGCAAACTGTAAGTATATAACATGAGTTTATATTACAGTACTCTTATCATTCATTTTTCTTAGAGCTTATGTTTGCTACATTTATGTGAGTGGTTGGGCAAAGCATAAACATCATGTAAAGTTTAATCAGCAGCATTTGCTTTAGCTAGGGAAATGTTTGTTAATGGTTTCACCAGCTTCTTGTCGTTTAAAAAGGATGCTCGTAGCTTGTGAATCTTGGTGTTCTTGTTCAGCAGACTGAATCTCCTTTTTCTCTATCTTCCCACCGATCCTGCATCTACATGTGCAGTGAAAGATTAGTGTCAGGACTTTTACTTTATCCCAAATTATCAAACAACTCTATTACCCTATTCTGGGCATCCCAGACTCCTTTACTCCCTTAAAACAAACACTAATCCATCACAGATACGACTTGGAAAGAGCCCTCAGGGCTACCTAATAATGACTAAAATTTACATAGTGCTTACTCTGTGCCAGCCCCTTTACTATGAATGTTATAACAATAACCTCACAACAGCCCCGTGATGGCATTATTTCTATTGTTTCCATTTTGTATATGATAACATTGAGGTGAAGGGTAGTTATATGACTTAATTAAGGTCATTCAGTTAATTAGAGGTAAAACCAACACTCACCCCCATGCATCACCCCCATGCATTCTGGCTCTTGAGTTCAGACTCACTGTACTGCCTTGGAGGGACAAACATTTGTCATTTTTCAGTGCTTGAGACAGAGATTCTAGGCAGTGCATTTCCATCCTATACTCTCAAGTTCTCAGGCCCTGGAGGGTTAATATTGATTACACCACTTACATGAGGCTGAGAAAGATTAGATACGTTTCTGCCAGATTGTTTCAAAAAGGAGCACTGAGTTTCTTTTTGTGCAAGTTTTGGTGAGTTGCACACTCAGTTCTCAATCATCACTTACCCCTAATCTCATCCTTTCTTCATTTCTCTACTAGTATTTTTACACGTGTCTGCACTGGCATATGCATAAATAAGTGCAAGCGAAGTTATGAGTTTCTTTGATGTCCTCCCCGTTTTAAACATGGTGGGCCATGCAGAGCCATGCAGTAGATTCACAGACAGGATGGGAGTGGCCTTCCTGGGTGCTGAGCATTGATTGAGTGAGCCATCCTTCTCAGGATGGTTCATCTCTTCACATCTCACTTAAAATATCCAGAAAGTGAGAGTGTTGGATTTGTTTTTACTTCAGGATTTATGTAACCTCTCTTTCTATAATCCCACCCTTTTATTGCAATACCTAGAATAGCTCTTTGCACAGTGTGAGCACATAATAATTATTTGTTTGAATCAGTATCTAAAAATCCCTTTTAACATATCCTTGACAAATTCACAACGTAATATAAAGGAGTTTTAGACCCCTTGAAATATCTTACAGAGCTTAGAGGGCTTGTTGAAACACACATGGCCAGACCCCACCCCTAGAGTTCTTGAGTCAGTAGGGGTGGGGCCGGAGAATGTGCATTTCTGTCAAGCTCCCAGATTGCCCATACTGTTGCTTCAGGGACCACATTTGAGAGCTACTGTCTGTAGAGCTCTCAGAATCGACACATATACTTTCCCAATTGAAAAGTGAGTTAATAAGCTCATCCCACCCAGTGGTTGAGTTGATAGCTTCATGTTTCTTATCCTCTGGTATCTACATTTTACAGGGGTCTCCTAAAGACTGTAAATCTTAACTCAACGGATCAAATCCACAACTCAAAGGATCAAATCCAATTCTTGACCTCATATCCTTCCATCTAAGCAGCCTTTGTCCCTCCACTTCCCTTAAACTGTCCTCTTTCCAGAGTATTAGGGCTTCCTGGTTGCCACATCCCCACAATTATAACCATGGCTAGTAACATATATAGGTTACTTTATTATTTATTTTCTTCTTCTGTAATTTAGAAGGTAGGTGTAATTTAAAATCCTTCTTCTGGATTTTAATAATAGCACCTACCTCATCGGTTTGCTTTGAAGATTAAATTAGCCAATATTTGGAAAGCACTTAGAACAGTGCCTAAAACCTAGGCCCTATGTACATCAACAGTGTAAATGAGCTTTTATTATATGTTAAATGTTTCCCATATTTTCCTCTCAGGACATCACCTTCATGCCTTACATCATAGCTGCATACCAACTCAGCTAGCATTCATTTTTTCTTAAAATCAGTTCACTTTACTAACAAATTATTATAAAAGAATACATTCTATTATTACTACAAATGGAAAACCAGTATCACTTGATAAGCAGAAGGGAACCGTGAAATGAATACAAAAAGTCTACATTGTTTTAAAAATTCTAGCCAGGCATTGTTTTCTGCAAAAGACCCTGAGACTGAGACTTGCTCTGTCTCTTTTTAAAAACAGGGAAATTAGCAAGTTCCAGCTTCTGTAACAAATAAAGCCCCACATTTCACTGGACTCCCACATTCAGAGTTTAAAGTTTAGGTGTGTCCCATAGCTGTACTTCTGTGGATTAATTTTGCTTTTTGGATATTATTTCACACCTCTCTGAAGGATGTGAAACGTATGCCAAATACTATCACACTGATTACATAACTTCTGTTTTGCTGCACTACATCTGAAATGGCTTTCTTGTACCAATTTCAAATCGATGCGTGAATATCTTTGAGTCACCACCAGTTAGAGGGGAGAGGAATTTCTAATTGTGTACTTACAAATGAAAACATAGAGCTATTTGGAGTTTGACATTTGATGAAAATCTACAGCGATTTTTCCCTTCCTAGTAAAACTTCAGTATTTTGTCATCAAGGACTGTAGATAACGAAGTTGGCCTATGCATAACAAAGGTTAAGGTATGAGAACAAAGTGATGGGTACATCCTGGAGACATTTATGATTCACACCTGCATTCTTGTAGGTTGCTATTCATCAGCAGAATGGGACTTTTTACTCATTACCAAAGAAGCTAATTGATAAAAAAGAAAAAAAGGAAAAAACAAGGCTAGATACCAGACCTGTCCTCAAAGACAGGATGGAGACTTAGTTGAGAACAGACAGTGTGTAGATCCAGCTTGTTAGGCAGGGCAAGATTCCAGGAGCTTCATAATGTTCAACACTGAGATTAATAAAGCATAATGTAATGTCCAGCAAGGAGATGGAGTGTAATAAGGAATGTGATACTCAAGTTTGAGATGGTCTGTCAGTGAGGTGCAGGGCTTCTATCAGGTTGGGGTACAGGAGCAGAACTCTTCCTCCCAATCAGGTGGACTGTCAGATTACAATAAGGATGGGACTGTGACTAAGAAACACCACAGATTGCTCAGACCCAGCTCTGAATGCATAAAGTAGTGAGGCCAGGTGCGGTGGTTCATGCCTGTAATCCCAGCACTTTGGGAGGCTGAGGTGGGCGGATCGCATAAGCCCAAGAATTCAAGACCAGCCTGGGCAACGTAATGAAACCCTATCTCTACCAAATATATATATACATATAAATTGACTAAGAAACACCACAGATTGCTCAGACCCAGCTCTGAATGCATAAAGTAGTGAGGCTAGGTGCGCTGGTTCTGTAATCCCAGCACTTTGGGAGGCTGAGGTGGGCGGATCGCATAAGCCCAAGAATTCAAGACCAGCCTGGGCAACGTAATGAAATCCTATCTCTACCAAAAAAAAAAAAAATCAAAAATTAGCTGGGCGTGGTTGCACATGCCTGTAGTCTCATCTACTTGGAAGGCTGAGGCGGGAGGATTATTCGAGTCCAGGAGGTCGAGGCTGCAGTGAGGCATGATTGCACCATGGCACTCCAGCCTGGGCAACAGAACAAGAGCCTGCTTCCAAAATAAATAAATAAAGCAGTGAAAGCTCTTCAGTATTAGTTTCTGAGCCCTTGGTGGGCATCTCATCACATTCCATGTCAGATTGATAAGGACTACGAACAGTTACTCATCTTCCCTGGAAGTTGTTTGAGGGCTTCTTGTACAACTGGGAACAGGCAGGTGCTTTGCCTCTCTTGGCAGAGGAGGAGTAGGGATGGTTGAGTTTAGTGGGCCCAGATGAGGGGAGTTGGAAGTCAGATGTAAGAGAAACAGGGTGAGGGTTGACAGCTCTGCACTTACTGTGCCCGCCTGCCCTCTGTCTACCAGCAGAGTCCTTTTTCTGCTCCTTTTTCTTTCATGTCCCAGGCAATGGAGAGTTTTTGCTGAGGTGGGGAAGGATCACCTCCGAGAAAGGCTGATCCATGGGAGGCCAGTTGATCCTTCCCACCGGGACCACAGGTGTCCTTCCCAAGGTTCTGCTTCTTTCTCCTGCTCTATAGACAGTTGGTGCCTGTGGGAGGGAGGAGGGGCCATGCTGCTTCTCAGTCGATCTCAGTTAATACCGTCCATCCTCTCAACTCTGTCTAGAAACAGCTTTCATTGGTTAGTTCACAGAAGAAAGGAAGTTTTATCAAAGAAAACTATGAAGTGACAAAGCTTTTAGCATCTCTATCTCTGGCTTCTGTGATCTTGAAACCTCATATTTCCCACTCCCAGTGGGGAAAGCAAACCAGTTATGCTCTTTGCCCCAGGGCTGCTTTGGGAATCTAGTGAAAATGGTAGCCCATGATTCCAGAATTAAGAACCCCTTCTTGGCCGGGCGCGGTGGCTCAAGCCTGTAATCCCAGCACTTTGGGAGGCCGAGACGGGCGGATCACGAGGTCAGGAGATCGAGACCAGCCTGGCTAACCCGGTGAAACCCCGTCTCTACTAAAAAATACAAAAAACTAGCTGGGCGAGGTGGCGGGCGCCTGTAGTCCCAGCTGCTCGGGAGGCTGAGGCAGGAGAATGGCGTAAACCTGGGAGGCCGAGCTTGCAGTGAGCTGAGATCCGGCCACTGCACTCCAGCCTGGGCGACAGAGCAAGACTCCGTCTCAAAAAAAAAAAAAAAAAAGAACCCTTTCTTGATAAAGGTGAGAAAACCAAAACACCAGATCCTCAATGGCGCTTAAGAGCCAAGGATACACAAGGAAGACATGAAGACATTTCAGTGAAAAGAGTGTCTCAAAAAATTACAACGGGGTTAGAAAGGACGATGTAAATGTTTTTGGTGTTTGTTGGAAGACTGGCTTGTACGTTAATAGGATCAGGAAAATATTTTTTTCTATACTCAACTCTCTTATACCTGGACACCAGAGGAGTCTAGAAGTCCTTTTGAGGTGCTTTATGCCCCATCTCCTACCTTTTGAAACTGTAAAGATGCTAGGAATGTGGTAGGACTCCAGTGTGTGACCTGTAAGTGGGCAGCAGAGACTGACCTATCTTAACTTGGAAAAGCTGGAGGAGAGGCTCACAAGTTCCCAGCCAGAGGCTATAGTCAAACTAAAACTCTGAACTTGGATTCAGACTCTGGCTGTGCCAGTTACCATGTGACTCAGGCATGTTCAACCTCTCTCTCTCTCTCTCTCTCTCTCTCTGTCTCTCTGTAGGTTCCCTTATCTATGAGATGGGAAGATTGAATTGCATTTTATTCATTCATACAGTATTCACATTTATTGTCAGTCACTGTGCTATAATAGTAGAAGTTTAAAGATAAATGTTATACAATCCTTACCTCAGAGAAGCTCTCAACTGAGTGGAAGACACAGATGTTACCGATACTTATAAAAGCATATGGAAATTATCATAATAAATGTACAACGTGCCATTGGAACACAGAGAAGGGAAGGATGAACTGCACCAGGAATAAAATAAAGTTGCAATAGAATAGGCAATATTTAAATCATGTCTCAAGCACAGAACCATGCACTGCCTACCAAGATATACTAAGCCATGGACCAAGCATAAAAACCTGGATGTGTGGAAATACTGGATATGTTGGAGAATGAAAATGCTTAGCTGTGACTAGAGCACAGAGTGTCTGAAGACTATGTAGGAATTGCTGAAACTGTAAAAGATAGGTTTAGGCTCAGCAATAAATGATCTCTTATGAAATTTTAGTTAATCCACAAGCTATGAGGACACACTGAAAATTGTAAATAGAAAATGTGGGGCTGGGTGTGGTGGCTCATGCCTGTAATCCCAGTGCTTTGGGAGGGTCACTTCAGGCCAGGATCAAGACCAGCAACATAGCAAGACCCCATCTCTACAAAAACTAAAAATAAAAAAATCAAAGAAATTAATTGGTCGTAGTGGCACACACCTCTAGTAGTTAGTCTTAGCTACCCAGGAGGCTGAGGTGGGACGATGGCTTGAGTCCAGAAATTCAAGGTTGCAGTGAGCTGTAATTGCACCACTACACTCCAGCCTAGGTGACAGAGGGAGACCCTGTTTCCAGAAAAAGAAAGGAAAATTTGGATTATACAAAATTTGCTTTCAATAGACCAATCTGACAGTAACAGTTTGAAGAGCAGAGAAAATGGAAGCACAAATGCAAGTTCTGAATATCCTTTAATGCAGGAAAAAAGTGAAGAGGGACTAGATTTTAAAATGGAGGTAGTGATAAAAGTGGTCTTATTTGAAATAGAGTTAAGATATATAATCAACAGGATTTAGCAATTGATGAAGATTCAGTTAGAAGGAATAAGATCTCTTGTACAACATGGTGACTGTAGTTAGTAAGAATGTGCTGTAAACTTAAAAATTGTTAACAGAGTAGATTCTAAGTGTTTTCACCACAAAAATGCTAATTATGTGAGGTAATGCATATGTTAAATAAGCTTGATTTAACCATTACATGATGTATACATATTTCACAACATTATGTTGCACACCATAAATGTATATAATTTTGTGTCAATTAAAAATAATATAAATAAAAGCAATTGATGAAAAGAGACAAATGAGGGAACTGGAGGTATCAGCATGATACGTAAATGTATGAGAGTTTTAGCTTGAGTCCAAGTAGAAATTGAATGGATTAATTGAGATGGTGACATGGACGATTAGGAGGAACACATGGATTTTATTTTGGGTGTAAAGGCTGTGTGGCCTTCCAATAGGTAGATATAAGCATGTTGAGATGTTGCTGTTTAATAGGTGGATGGAGACCTGCATCTGGGGTTTAGGGGAAATATGAAGATCTGGGATTCCTTAGTGGAGCAGAGGTTGGTGAAGTCTTAGGAGGAATGAAGTCCACTCGGGAGAGCTTCTGTCAGGAAAAGAGAGCCAAAATAAAATACCAGATAATATAGAACTTAGGTCTGTAACTCACTGACCAGAGTCTCTGATTAAATTCAAGAGGAAAAAGAGAAATGTATGCATTAGAGTCAATATGACCTGGTATTAAATTAATCATAAGGGTGGATATATAGGACAGTAGAAAATGAAAATTCCCTACTTCGTGCCTAGTAGTATGCTAAGCTTAGGAAGAAAGAATAGATATGAATATCAATTATTAATAGAAATATAAACTGCATACAACTACATATATATTAGACTGTATACTAATTAGACATTGCTATTGTTAATGATGCTCTTGTTGCCAATAATTTTTTCAACAGTTATGACAGTGGTTAACATTTACCAAATGCTACCTACTGTGCCTCTGCCTTCAAGGCAAACTCAATCTACTTTAGCCTCTGTTGAGGTCAAGCTGAGAGCTAATAGGAGAAAGGTTACCTCCTCCTCTCCAAATACTTTCTAGTTGGAGTTGTTTTTGAATTCTCTACATTTATCTAATAACAAGCTCTAAGTGTAGTAAGGATCACACCCTGTCTATCTTTGATGCTGTGTATGTTTATATTCTCCTAGAAGCAATTATCAAGTGAGATTAGAAGTACAAGAGTTGTTAGAAAAAAAATCTGTGAAAAGCAGAAGTTGAGGGATAAGCCAGAGACAGCAAAGAGAGCCTTCAGACTGTGATGGAAGTCTGCCCCGCTCCGTGCGCGAGAGGGAGAAAGAAGGAAGACTGGGTGGGAAACACTTCAGACTAGGTTAGGTAGTCTCGTTGGGGTAGTGGGATTGTATAGGAAGCATGACTCTAAGAAGGATTTGGTCAGGCTCATGGAGAATCTTTAAACCAAAATTGCCAGTTGGAGGTATCCCATGTTTCAGAAGATTAGGCTCACCTTAGTACCCCCACCATGCTTAGTCATTAGCTAGGAGGAGCCTGTAGAAGTGTGGCCTCAGCATGGATACAGTACTGGATCCAGAGGAGCAGCAGCTGGGGCCATCTGTCTGTAAACATCTCTGCAGTGGGAGATTTGAATGACATGTGTCATTGCCACCACAGATTCCCTCAGTGACACAGTGACACTTCTTCCTAAGCATTCTCCTAGCATGTATTGTCCAAACCAGTCAAATAAAGCTCAGCCTGTGCAACTTTGTACCATTATTAATCAATTTGCTTGTGTCTACCCCATTAGATTATAAACCTTTCTTCAAACATTAGTGTCTAGCACCGTGCCCTTAACTCAGAAGGCATTTACATAAATACATTCATCATAATTAGGATTATTTTATTTTCATTATTTGAATTTATCTGAGAGCAGGCTGGGCGCAGTGGCTCATGCCTGTAATCTCAGCACGTCGGGAGGCTGACGTGGGTGGATCACCTGAGGTCAGGAATTCGAGACTAGCCTGGCCAACATGGTGAAACGCAATCTGTACTAAAAATACAAAAATTAACTTGGTGTGGTGGCATGTGCCTATAGTCCCACCTGAGGCTGAGACAGGAGAATTGCTTGAACCTGGAAGGAGGAGGTTGCAGTGAGCCAAGATTGTGCCACTGCACTCCAGCCTGGGTGACAGAGTGAGACTTCATCTAAAATAATAATAATAATTATTATTATTATCTGAGAACAGTAAACAATTGGAGTTTTAACTCAGGAAGTTGGATGGGGGAAGTTAAGAGAGAATATGGTTTTGATGAGGGGTTCCATGGATATCACAGTGAGCTCTGGGGGAAAGAGAACTAGGGGATGTGAATTAGACATACCCTTGGAGGAAAGCAGAAGTCCAAGTAGGTCCTTGGAGATGAAGTCCAAGTAGGTGGACAGAATGCAGTATCCAGAGAACAGGCCGGAAAGAGCTAGTCTAGACCAAGAATTGGCTGAAGGGAGTCCAGCAAGATGTGATGGATAGGCGTTTGACATCGGCATCTGAGCACAGCAACTCTGTGTTTGAGAACTGCCTTCTCTATCCACGGTGACATTTTCATGTACATGACATACCTTCTTAACCTTGGCTCATTGGACTGGGGGAGATGCCTTATCTCAACCTAAACCTCCTGGGAATTTGGAATTGAGGTTTGGAAAATCTTATCAGTTGAACTGTTTCCTTGAACTGAGCTGACAAATTCAAGATAAGCTTCTTGAAGACAATTGGGGAAATCATGTATGCTCAGAATCAGGAACACTGGCTGGCAGAAAGGCATACACAGAGAAACTGAGATGAGAGACAGTGTGACTCCAGGGAAAGAGGGAGAATGAAATGGCGTCAGTTGTTGCCTGGACTCCTGAGGACTTTCCATTCATGGGCCTAATCCCCAAGCTCCCTGCCCTTCAATTCTGAGGAAACTAACTCTAGAATAAACTTACTATTTTGGTTAACATAGTTCAAGTGTGTTTCTTGTAGTAGCAGCCAACTGACAGTGACTGAGAAACTGTTCTGACAGAAATGCCCAGGACACAAATCGGAAATTCAGCAATGTGAAATGTGCTGAGACCCAGGCAAGCAAGAGGTCAGCATTAGAAAGCTGCTGGGAAGAGAGCCCCAGGAAAGGTGGCCCCAACAAGGCAGTTCTTGGTCTGTTAAGACTCTGGTAACTAAAAAGAATTATCAAGTCAAGGACTTCATATACAGGCTCCGGTTTTAGGAACTAGGTACAGGATAGATCCTTCATCATAGGAACAAGCCAGAGTTGGTTATTAGAAGTCAGGCAAAAGGTTAATAGCAGACTAGGACATTCTGATCTATTGAAGCTGAGAGTTTCTTGAAAATGTGATGCCTTTATGCATTAAATAAGAATGATTGGATATCTACTACATTCTAGGGAGTTTAGCATGTTAGCCTGAGTTGGGGTTCAGTGTACCATGGAGTGGGGCCAGCCTGGGGATGGAGACCCAGTGGAAGCTGCAGTGGAGAATAGGAAGCTGAGAGGACAGCCATCATGTGCACAGCCGGTCAGCTCATGAAGTGGAATGGATGATGCATTGTTAGAGTTTGGAACATTCTGTGGTAAAACAGACCCAGAAGAAGTTGAATCTGAAAACCCAGAAAACATCATCATGGTAATTTCTTTCAAGGTGCAATGAAGAGGAGGTAGGACATGAGAAAAAAGTTATTCGGAAAGAGAGATAAAGTATCAAACACAGTTCATCTACTTGTCAGATTCTCCAGATACTCATGAAAAACAATTCTTATGCATCCTTTGGCTGGATGAACTGTTTCATCACACATCCGCTCTACTTCACCAATGCCAGAGTTAAAATTCAGGAGGAAGTTGGAAGTTCTTATCTCATCCAACTCTATCCAGTCTCACTAAATAGGCAAGAACTAGTCTCTCTTAATTAATTCCACTCAACGTCTTCTGATTTAACATTGAACCCTGGGCTACTAGGAAAAAGAAGTATAGTAAGAAAAGAGGAAAAGGGGGTAGAAGGAAGGATGAAAACGAAGAGATGTCTCATAATCTTCTGTTCACACTGGGGTAAAAGTAGGTCAAACACCTACTCTTCTGTAACCTCCTTCTCTACCTCACTCTTTCTATTTTGAATATCTTGTAATCATAGATATTACTTTTCATAGAGACCCCAAAAGCATTTCCCCAGGGAATGTCAGGGACTCCCTGTATGACCTGTTAATTAAGCTTGACAAGACATAATAAAAGCAAACTTCACAATGACAAATTAGTAGACACACTGTTAGCTCCAGTTTCTTTTTCTCTTAATCTTATTTCTCGTGCTGTTGTTCATAGTATTAAATAGAGTCAGAAATTTCTGCTTGGCTTCTGACTGGCCTTAAAAGGAACACATTATTTAACCTCCCTAAATCTCCATTTCCTCTTTTGTAAAATGGAATAATAATACTTGCTGTAATACCTTACTGGGTGATTTTGAGGACCATGTATAAAAATCACAACCAATGGTACAAATACCAATGTAAGATAGCCAGGTCCTTTAATTAATCAGCAGAGTAGAGCAAAGCATCTGTAACAGAACTTTGTTCCCGTTGCCAGCACTTGGGCAACTCACTTGTGTTCTAAGTCTTGGTGTTTCTTTACTTGTAAAAGGGGTAGGATGCTATTCGTAGTTTCGTATGGTTTTAATGGAGATCAAAATAACATTTATACTAAAGTATAAGTAGTATATTAATTATGACAAGTCCTAGTAATGTGTCAGAACAGGAGGCTCTCAAGGTCAATCATGTGCAGATTTATTTTTTCTTATTTATAAAAGTATTAATATGATTTTAAATTAGTATGTGTATATCTGACGCTTTAAAAAAATATTTGCATGGAGAATCTGTTGTGAATTCTGTAGCAGAGTTAAATTTAAATAAGACAGTAATTTAAAAAAATAAAACATGGAGCTTAATTACACACCAAAAATAAATGAGTACTTCCTTACATATCTTTTGTATGTTTTATTTTTTTAATTAAAACTTTTAGAAAACAAAAAATGTTGTCTATTTTTGTTCATAATTTTTCAATATGAGAAAAATGTGGTTTACATACATAGGGACAAGGCTGTAATCAAAGGATCTAGGAAATCGATTATGGCTCCATTTTACATTGAGATTATTACCATTCAAAAGAGTTCCATTTTACCTTTTTAAAATAAAAATATTTTACATTTATACTGGTTAAATTCTAATATTCCTTAATCTTTTATTTTCTTTCAAGATAATAGTTGGAGAAACTGCTGTCTTTTGCCTACAACTAGCCACAAGGGATTTTGAAAACCAGGAAAAAACTATTTTAACTGGAGACTGTTGCTATATAAACCCGCTGGTGCGCCGAACTGTCCGATTTCTTGGTATGTGTTCATTAAATTATTTTTAATATTTCTGAAACAGTGTCTGTGTATAAGCTAACCCTTAAAATGACTCACATTTTAACTGTTTGCAAATATTGTTTTTTTTTCTTTGAAATGTTTTAATTTGCTTTTAAAAGTAAACATTACACACTGCTTGGGTGATGGTTGTATCAAAATCCCAGACATCACCACTAAAGAACTTACTCATGTAACCAAACACCACCTGTTCCCCTAACATCTACTGAAATAAAAAATAAACGAAAAATTTTTAAAATAAACATTGCATACTACTTTCTCTGTAATATAGCAAGATCCCACTTTAGGGTGTCATTTCCACATTCCTTTAAGGCAAAAAGAACACCACCTTTGGATGTTTAATATTCTTTAAGAACCAAAAATTACATGATTACTGTGTTTATGAAAATCTTTGGACCGTACTTAGTGGGAGGGTGGTGATAATCCAGGTGGGTTGTTGAACATCACAAAGGATGGAAAAATAACTTGGCAAATAGAAGAAATGTAGCACTCCATGTGCTACTTCTAGGTTGATTTTTATATAAACAAAAACGTATTGAGGATTTTAGTAGAGGACAAGATTCACTAATAATTTAACTTTTAATCTGAAATACTAGCAATAATAAATATATACATGTATGAATTATTGAAAATCATTTTAATTCAGTAGGAACTTAGCCTAGACACATTTTTTTTTTAACTGACACAATACAATGTAATATAAATAATTGTTTCCTGGATTTGTCAGATAAAAATAAGTATATCTGTATCTACTAAATGCCATTTAAGATAATTTTTTATTAGTATTAAGAGATGCACGGAAGGTAATGTAACTCTTTAACATAGTTCTCATACTGAAGGGAACTCTTCAACATAGTTCTCATATTGAAGGGATCAAGATGAAGACTTTGAAGATATTATGCATAGATCACCTAATCTATCTATAAACCCATTAAAGACTAGCCAAATGTCATCAGGCTTTTGGATCTCTCTGAAGATGAAAGGCCTTCATATCCGAGACTGTTATTTTTACTGACATCAAGTTTTGTATCTCCAAAGCCCTCATTTATCCCGTTAAAGGGACAACTTTTATATGAAACCCTAAAAGTTATTTTCTTCACATGTATCAATACTATGTTCTTGACTAATTTCTTTTTGTATAAGTCATTTAATTTAAAAAAAAAGCAATATACAACAATATCTCAGAATTAAAAGTATTTAAAGAAATCGCTGCTTTCCTAAATACTGTTAAGCAAATTACATTGTGCCTATTTAAGTAAAATATTTTTCTGCATTTGCACACATATTTCTAAAGAATATTTGGCTTACAGTATGCTTTTAAGTCTCTGCATGCTTCTTATTATGTGATTTTATAAAATACGAAAGCCTTATTTGTTTCTTGTTCCCTTATGATTTGGATGTTTCTAGCTATAATAAAGTGGAAGCATGTAAGCAAAGCCTCTCTGTATAATAGTACATCATTCTGTGTAGTGACTTTATTCTTTAGGTCAGTGGAGTAGGTACACTCAAAGGATCTCACTTTAATAATTGTCTTCATAGTCAACTACAGTATTAGCCTTGGGCCTGGTGTGCTGACATTTTAATTCGAAAACATATTTGGGAACTTTAGAGTGTCAAGAGACATTTCCACATTCTTATCAAATATTTCTGTTACCAACAGGAAAACCCATTGCACCAAACAGCCTAGATTTCAAATGTGTACAAATGAAGACTTGTAATTTAGGTTCCCATGCTTGGCCATGAGATTTTGGAAGGAGAAGTTTTGTTGAGCTCGGTTCTCTTTAATTTCTCTGCCTCTCTCAAATTTCTGATTTTGATAACCTTTACTTTGTATGATTCATAGAAGGCTGGTGAGATGTTAAAAAAAGGGCTTCTTATTGTTTTCTTTTAGAATTTTTAGATGAAGAGAGAACTAATATCTTTGTTTCATTTCCATTTGTATATACATAGAGTTTTGCTCTGTGGGGGTTTTTGTATGTAAACCTTTTGTAATCTTATATAATATTTTAAAAATTTCAAAGAACAGCTATCCATCTAATACTGGAAAATTATTTGATCTAGTACAACTTTTATGGTGATATACTATACAACAGCTAATAATGATTAAAAGGCTTGGGAAACAAACAATCCAGAAATATATGACTAAAAAGAAAAACATCTAATTATTATAACATAAGTATATGACATTTTAATAAATCAATACTTTTAGAAGTATTAATTTGGGATAGTTTTAAAAGGTCCTGTTGGATTTTATTCCCAAAATTATAAAAGGATGAATTTCTTTTCATTGGTACCACATCCTTAAAGATTGTAGCTGTAAGTTTAATTTAAATTAATGCCAAAAATTGTTTTGCCTGTATAATAGAAAAATAAGTTTTAACAATAATGACCAATGACTTTGAATTTAGAAAATGTTTTTAGTATTCAAGTAAATTGGGAAGTTCCTTAGCAAAGGAGGAAAAAATATCTACACACTTAGTTCTATACCTTCAGATAACCAAAGTAAATAAATTTTAAAACTGTAAAAATAATTAATAGCCTATAATTTTGATTGCCTTATTTACTAAATAGCCCACATTGGATCAGTTGAAAGCCAATCCATAAAAGATAAGGTAGAAATAAATTACTAGCTGTTCTGTGACTTTAACAAAATGTGTTTTTGAAGGCAATGTAGAGACTGCTCTGAAAGCATTCTGCTTTACTTAAGATTTTCCATATTTAAATGAAAACTGATGGCGCTGGATTTACTGCTAATTGGCACCTCCAGCAGCGTTAACATCAGTCTCAATGGGAGTAAGAGCATAATCAAAGAGAGACAACTGCTTTGCTTTATGTTAGTGCGATTAAAAAAAAATTCAAAAATAGGGGAAAAAATAAAATTGCTGACATTAGTAGAACATGATAGACTATACCCTCTCAAGGACCACATGACTCCATGAAACAATTGCATTACCCAGAGTCTGAGAATACATGTTCTTATTTTATCTAATGTCTTATAAATCTGCCATGCACAAAAACCATGTAGTAGTAGCGCAATTACCACTTTCACCACTCCAGAAAGCCAAGGAAAGAACTGGAGAGGAATGAAATGAAAGGAACTATGTATACGTACGGAATATTTATAGTTTCTAAGATATTTCCATTTTGGTTTATTATAAACTGAAATTCACACACACACACACACACACACATAAAGCAAGAAGTTAAAATTATTTGTTTTCTTCCCCAGGAATTTATACATTTGGACTGTTTGCTACAGATATCTTTGTAAATGCTGGACAAGTAGTCACAGGAAATCTGGCCCCACATTTCCTTGCCCTGTGTAAGCCCAATTATACAGCACTTGGATGTCAACAGTATACACAGTTCATCAGTGGGGAAGAGGCCTGTACTGGCAACCCAGATCTCATCATGAGAGCACGGAAAACCTTTCCATCCAAAGAAGCAGCTCTCAGTGTCTATGCAGCTATGTATCTGACCGTAAGTAAGGATTATACATTTGTTGTCTTAGTCTGTATTACTGTTAATTTTTCCAGTGTAGAAATTCTTTTTCCCTGCCATAATGAAAGTCACTTAAAGCACATTCATATATTTCTATAGGCCATTTAATCTATTTTTAATAATAGCTGTTGGTATTCTGAACAAAATTAAGACAGTTGTCTCTCATGAGATTATGTGTGGGTAGTTGGTTGTATTAAAAAATGTAGCCATTAGCATTTCTGTTTGAGAATATGTTTGTCTTTATATTAAATAGGACTTAGTGGAAACAAATTTGTTCTGTAGCATTCCCCATGAACTTGTAATAGCATGATTAAGAGAACTACCTAGGCCTCTTAGCTGCCTATCCAAGCTCTCATAGTCCCTGCTGGGGGTGAAAGGGCCCCCTTTTTTTTTTCTAGAAAGCACTATTGTTACTGGCAACTGTATCATCATCATATCTCAATTAGCATTTAATGTTTTCTCATAGAACTAACCAAGGAGTCCTTAGAAATTCTATTTTTTCCTTTAATCTTAAGTATTGGCCATCATCTTTGTGGCAAGAGCCAGGCCCCCATGCAGCTATCCTAGGACCTTTAGTTAGAAGTGAGTGAGTGCATTACCCATATACAGAAGGAGAAAGAAGGGCAGCCTTGGCAGGCAGCTCTTGTCCCCAGCAATGGTACCATCAACCTCTCCCTCCTCACAAGGATGTGCCTTGCAGCTCAGGAGGTGGACTCCAAAAGTGTTCCCTGTAGGCTTTTCCACAAACCTCTATAAGGTCAGATTTTTTTTTTTTTTTTGCCAGAGTCTCGCTGTGTTGCCCAAGCTGGAGTGCAGTGGTGCCATCTCAGCTCACTGCAAGCTCCACCTCCCGGGTTCACGCCATTCTCCTGCCTCAGCCTCCCGAGTAGCTGGGACTACAGGCGCCCGCCACCACGCCTGGCTAATTTTTGTATTTTTAGTAGAGACGGGGTTTCACCGTGTTATCCAGGATGGTCTCAAACTTTAGACCTCAAGTGATCCACCCACCTTGGCCTCCCAAAGTGCTGGGATTACAGGCGTTAGCTGCTGCACCCGGCCAGACCAGAGAATTTAAATGTCTTCTGGGGTTCTCCTTCCCAGTGGTGCTAAATCTACTTCCTTCCAATTTCAGCTCATTAACTAGAGATCTGTAAAGTCTCAGGACCAATTTGAAACCAAATTTGATTATTACTAATGATTTGGAAAAACTTGGAATTATTTTTCTTCGCTCAGAGAGCTATTTGATAATGGAAATGTTTTCCATACAATTTGTTATTTCTAAAGGCAGAGAGAATATATGGAATACCTTGTGACATCGCTACTTGAGATTCAAATAAAGATTACTAAATAGAAGGACAATTTAGGAAGAGAAGTGTTACGTTATGCATAACATTTAGAATGACAGGATAACTTTAGAACCATAGATTATACATTTTAACATTTTTAAAGTTTTTAAGCCAAGTTAATTCTGTCCCTCACTGCCTGGACATTTTAAAACTCCCATCCTGAAACTTTTTATGGAGTCAAGGATTCTTTCCTTAATCCTATCCTATTTATGTTCTCTTCTACCGCTTCCTAACTTTTCTAAAGTTTGTCCGTTACAACTCTCTCCTTGCCATCCCACTGTGCCCCCAAAGTCTGTTGTTCTAATTTCCCCTGTTTCCTTTAGCCCATTAGCCTTGCTTTTTCTTGCACATTCTAAGGTATCTCTGGGCCTGATATGGAGTATGGTAACCCATGCATATTCTTTCCTATTAAAGAAATTGCTTGACCCTATGTTTCACCTCTACTAGAATATGAAGCCCTCAGCCTTAAAACAGGGATTGAAGCTTGAGTGAATCAGAAGTCACAAAATACTTTTCACTCATTGCCATCACATCTGAATTTGATGTTTATGTTTGTATCTGGGTGTGAATTGCAGATATATCTGTGATAAATACATGGCCAAGTCAATGATGGGAGACAAATTCGAGAATACTCTCTGACCCCAAATATTCTTATACAAATATTTTAATACTAATAGATATTAGATTCAGATGGGACGTGGTGGCTCATACCTGTAATACTAGCACTGTGGGAGACCACAAGGCAGAAAGATCACTTTGGAATTTGAGACCAGCCTAGGCAACCTAGGAGACCCCATCTTTACAAAAACAGAGAGAGAGGGAAAAGAAATAAAAAGCAAAACCTCAGCCAGGTGTGGTGCTGCATGCCTGTAGTCCCAGCTACATGAGAGGCCAAGACGGGAGAATCTCTTGAGTCCAGGAACTTGAGGTTACAGTGAGCTATGATCACTCAACTGCATTTCAGCCTGGGTAACAAAGGAAGACTCTGTCTCTAAAAAAATAAATAAATAAATAAAGATTTAAAACACAGTACATGTTAGATTTTGCTGTGTAACCAATGTTTGCCAGTGGTGTTGATTGTGCTGCTATAATAATATACTTGGCCTTTGTATTCTGGCAAAGTAGTGTTTCAAAGGCATTGCTACAGGAGAAAGTATTATTGTTTATGCACTAGAAAAATCTTAACATCTTGTCTTGCTACAATCTACTTGCCGCCAACATGCATTTGTTTTATAAACTTCTGAATTATAAATCATACTGTTCTGTAATAAAAATTGGAAATATTAATGATAATAATTATCATAGCAAACATTTGTTGAATATTTACCATGTGTCAGGCACCAATTGCTTCACTTTTACTAACTTAGTTAATACTTTACTAATTCCTTTGTATTTTTAAAGTTATTTATCATAATTATTATTTATTTAATAATTGATTATTTGTGATACTTTATTGAATTCTCGTAACATTTTCTTAAAGTATGTGATATTATTTTACCTATTTTATAAATGAAGAGACTCAAAAAGTAAAGTAACTTTCTCAGACCCATAGAACCACAAATTTTTCTGGTGACGTTTCTGAATGTTCCAGAGAAGGAAACATTAGATTATTTTAGCTCTAGTGTGTGTATCTGCAGCTGAATTCTTTCCTGCATAATACCAGCGTCCAGTAAACTGTAAGGCCAAGGGTGCAGATGGTAGATTCATTTAGAGCAAAATCCCTTAATAGACACTCCAGCACTGGGAAATCTTCTACCGTTAAACACTGGTTCAGACTACAAACTAGGATTCCTGCTTGTAATTACATTGATGAGTACTTCTGTCTTTTTAACAATAGATTCTGTTCTCTGCTGTTTCTCTGTCTTACCCCACCACCCCTTTGTGTGTGTGTAAGTGTGGGTGGCTGCTATGGCAACTCTGAATATAACTCCTGCTACACATGTCAGCCTTATAGGCAGGTTTTGCTGTTGTATTTGAACTTACATACAAATATATGTTTTCCCACTTTCACTAGAGGCACCTTGGGAAAACTTGATGGTAGGAATGTTGGGGTGTTTCAAACTAATGCAGTCTCATGAAATGCTTGCCAGAATGTTGATGGGTAGTAAATAGTAGAAAACAGCCATATATTCAGTATCCTCTGTGGAAACAGCCTTATGGCTGTATTTAGTTCAAGGCATATTTATTTAATTTGATGTTGGTGTTATAAACACACATAAATGCATAAATAAAATCAATGAGCCCTGTTATGGAGTATGTAAATAATAACTGAGAAATATGTTTCTGATGCCTCTTTATGTGGATTCGGAAATTAAACTAAGGAATTTGAACTCTCCCTTAACATCTGACTTTAATTAAGGTTTTGTGGCTAAGTTGATCATGGAGGTTTATTTTGCTTTACTGAGAACTTTCAGGAATAGTGATAATAATAATAAGCTCTATTCCTATTTTTGTAAGTACTGTTGGTTCTCCAGGAAAAAAAAAAAAAAATTGTGAGAGTTATTTAACCCTCAGTCATCAAATTTACAATTCAGTGGTCAGTGACATTAGAATGTTTAAATTTACCTTTGTGGTATTTCTTTTCATATAAATGGTTACAGCTTTTTTTTTCAATTAAAAGAAAATGAACATCAAGGTTGAGAATGAAAAATTATGTTTGGTGAATTTCCAGTTAACCTCATAAATTTTTGAAATAGGCAGACATGAAATGACCTCCTTCGGTCACTTCCAATTCTGACCTTAGATTTTTGAAAATGTCAAGAAAAAAGGGTCAGTTATATGTATTGGCCTCTGTTTCTGCTATGTGTTGCTGCATTATAAACCACCCTAGACCTTAAAACAACAACAATCTGTTATTGTCAGGATATGTAGGGTTGACTTGTGGTTTTCCTGCTAGTCAATCCTGGCTTCTCTCATGGGACACATTCAGCTAATTCAGAGATCTGGGGTTTGGGCTCAGCCAAGGCAGCACAAATAGCTGGGCCTCTCTCCTTCTCAAGAGGTCTTTCTCACAAGGGTCATCTTCCCTGATGGCATCTCAGAGCTGCCTTCCAATACGGTAATGTCCCAAGCTGCAGGGTACCTTGAGACTTAGGTACTTAAGCTTGTTACACATCTCTGTCACTGTATTTTATTGTCCAGATAAATCACAGGGTCAGCCCAGATTGTTGGGAGTAGAGAAGTAGATTCCACCTAGAGATGGGAGGTGCAGCAAAGTCATATTGTAATGAGGAGGATATACTGGGATGGGAAGAATTTGTGGCATTAAACAATTTATCCCAGTCTTTTCCCAGAATACTGGTGGAAACTCTAAAATATCATTCCCTCTCTCCCCCTCCCCATTGGTGGCCAGTCGTTGGCATTATCCCACTCTCACGTCCCACACAGTCATCTTTTATAATAAGCTCACAAAGTCCCATGCACCAACAACCACTGCTCACAGGCTGCTGAGACAAGGGTTAAATAAACACAACCCACTAGTGTCTATTTGCCCCCCTCTTCTTTTGAGACTTATTACCTAATTCTGTACAAGAACATGAGCAAGCCCTCACTCGGAGGTATAAGAATTCAGGGAGTGCATGTCAGTTTACTTGTAGCAGGTGATTTCATGAGACTGGTCAGTGATTGTGTTTGGAGGAGAAACAATAGGGTGAGCCAAATGAAAAGCTCCGGGCTGCCATCATGTGCTTCTTTTCACTGGCAAAAGAGATCTGGCTGCAATCAGAAAGCCATTCCTCTAAAGCTCCCTGCTTAGGAATAATGTAATGCTGAAATGTATAAGGTCCCTATGCTCTAAATTTCAAACAAGCAAATTTGATGAAGCGTTTACTATGTAATGCATCAAAAATATTTACTGAGCATGCACTCATAATGTGACTGCTATACTATTGCTATGACTACTGGTGCCATGACCACTATTATTAGTTGATTGATGTTTCACCTATTAGCCTTCAGCTAAGTGTTATTGATGTAGTTGGGGACAGTACAAAAGACATTCATGAAGTATCCACTGGGTTCCACTATTTTCACTGCCATGGACCCCTTTCAGTATTAACCCTGTCTCCCTTTCCCCACACGCCTCCATGAACTGCATGTTTTAAAATCTTTAAAACAGTTTTTAAATCTTTAAAATACTTTCCCATTCTATCTTAGGCCCAGGTATTACATAATTGCTCATAATCATAAAATATAATAATGCTGTTTTGCAATTACACACATAAAACTATTAAAATGGCTTAGATGATGATAAACAGTTAAGTAAATGACTAAAGACCCAGGGATACTCTGCATCCTTACCTTAATTTTACTTGGCTTCCATAAAAGACACTTATATTTGGGTATTCTGTGAGTGACGTGTGGCTTTATAATGGTTTTCTGGTTCTTCAGTCACATCACAGAAATTCCCATGTCTTCAACAACCACTAACCAGCATGAGATCACCAGTGTTGCCAAATGACTTAGTGTACTCCCAGCCAAAAGCAAAGAACATTGACGTTTTCGTTAATGCATGTGGGCTTATTATGGGTAAATCTACTATTTGATTAGGCTCTTTGAAATATTGAAAAATATGCCACAGAATTATATTCATGTGTCTGGGGTTTCTTAGATGTTAGCAAACGTCAGCTTGGGTACTGCTGATAGCATCTTGAACATTCTAATTAAGAAAAGAGGACTTTCTATTATAGGACAATATAAGATAGGGCTGTATTATGAATTCCATGGACCCTAGGTACTTTTGCCTTCATGGGCCCCTTCCACAATAAGTAAAATTAAAAATGATATTTTACAAGTGTATTTCTATAAAAATAATATATACATGCTATACAGTAAATATTTTCTTTAACCTAAAAATTCACATTTGCCTTCTGCTTCTAAAAAAAGTTATGATATTTTCACGGGTGCTTCAAAGTGTCATGAGCCCTAGGCACTGTGCTTACTGTAATGCTGGATTAGTCTGCCCTGAAAAGTGGGTATAATAAAGTTCTCTATGGAATATGATTGTTAGAGTATCTGGTAATGACGAGTCCCACCCAGTGTCCAGGAGAGATGAGGTCCTGCTGGCAAGCATCACGGGAAGTGCTTCAGAGGTGAGTGGTACTTCGGGTGAGTCTTGAAGATGGACATTATTTGGATAGGGGGAGAAGAAGTGTCCCAGGGAAAGGCAATAGCAGGAGCAAAGGCAAAAAACAAGAAACACTGAAACAATCAGAAACAGGTAAGGGGGAACATCAGCACAGGGGCGTATATTTGGAACTGCGGGATTTAAGGATTAGCAAGGGTGAATGAATCAGGAAGACTTGGTAAACCAATCTGAGGCTTTATGATTTGAATTAATAAGCAATGTGGAAGTGAGAAATGACATTACAGAAGCAGTGCTTCAGAATGGTTGTGTTTGATTCAATTCCATAAATATATATTGAATACCTAGAATGCATAAAGTCTCTACATACCGATATAAACTCCTTCAGGAGCTTAAAAATGGTCTGGTAGAGAGTAAAGAGGGAATTAAAATTGAAAGAAACTAAAGGCAAAGGAAAGCTTTTAAGAAGATCAGCACAGAATCTCGGGCGTAAAATCAAAATCCCTAGACAGAATCTCAGGATTTGGATTTGGATTTGGATTTAGCTGGTTTCCTTAAGACTGGGAGCCCTTATACTGATGCGACCAGGACCAGATAAAATGAAATGAAAGTCATAGTTTCTGAGGGATGGAGTAAGCTAGGACTCTGTGAGCTGCCAAGCCTGAGCCATGGTAGGGTGAGTACAGATTGGAGCTGCTAGGGAATCTCTAAGCACTTTCTCCTAAAGCACAGGAATAAACAAATCAGATCTAGACCTAGAACCAGTACTATAGTGTACACCTCAGAGTTTCTAAACCATCACCAGCTTACTTACACTATGGCTAAATGTGGCCAAGTTCATGGGCCAATTGTTCTGCTGTTTTACTTCAAACCCATGTCCCAGTTACCATTTATTGAAAAGTGACTATTGGCCTACTATTGTACTAGTTACTTTACCTTACCTCTTTATATGGCTAATTGTTTAGAGTGGCTGAAATGAAAGTACGACTGTCTTTATTTTACAGGTAACAAAATTGAGACTACGAGAAGCTAGTTAACTTGTCCAGGGTTATTCAGCTGGTAT
The DNA here is from genome assembly GCF_049350105.2 of Macaca mulatta. Classification (NCBI taxonomy): domain Eukaryota; kingdom Metazoa; phylum Chordata; class Mammalia; order Primates; family Cercopithecidae; genus Macaca; species Macaca mulatta. The sequence continues at coordinate 141,308,356 of NC_133406.1, forward strand.
GTTTTACAACCAGGAATGTGACCCAGGCCACTGTGGCTCCAAAGTCGATATTTGGTCTTTTACACCATACTACCTCCTGGAATGTACCCCCATTGAAGAGAAGGCAGCCTAATTTTGAGTTGTCCTCAGAGTGCAGTGCTTCATGCACAGTAGGTGAAGGAAACTTGCTAGTTGATTTTAATTAAATGATGCATAATATGAATTAGGAAGATAGTTGAAAACGTGTGTGCTCCAGAAATTCCTGTCTCATGTCTTATTTTCCAGATGACCAGGTAGCTCAAGCACTAAAAGTCATATAAATAGTCTTGATTATTGGATTTTAGTTGTTCTTTAATTTTAAGTGAATGCATATTTTATAATTTTTATATGTTCTGCTCTGCAAATCATTTAAGGTGTTAAATAAGTTTGCTTTTTAAAGTGACAACTTCTAAGTGTTTTTAACTTCTTTTCCATTTGCAACAATTGACTGAGTAACAACAAAACCAACACTGGCAGTGTTTATAGCTGGGTAGAACTCCATGGTAGGTAGTATCACTTTGACAAGGTGGAACAGAACAACAACAACAACTTATAATGAGCAACTCTGAATCCATGGTCATTTGATGTCAGGCCCAGCAACATGCTTGAGTCTGTTTTTCAAACAACACAATTATCTGTTGCAGGTGACATGGCCTTACTCCCAGACCCCTGCGGCGTACATTGCGATCCCCCCACTGGAACCTGCCATAAGCTCCAGACTATATGTTTTCCCACCGCTGACAGATCAATCCCTAAAACGTCTGCTGGATCACATGGCCCAAGTACCAGAGCTGCTTTCCCCACAGCCTGTACCTGCTGCTGCAGAGCCCTTTCTTGCTTCAAGTTCTATTCAAAGTTGGCAGCTTTTTATGCCACCCAGTATCTTAGTCCATTCAGATAGCTCTAACAAAATATCATAAACTGGATACAACATATAAACAAAAGAAATTCATTTCTCACAGCTTTGGGGACTAGACAGTAGAAGATCAAGGCTCTGGTCATTTAGTGTCTGGCAAGGGCCTGCTTTCTGGTTCATACATGGTCTCTACTCATTGTGCCCTCACATGGTGGAAAGTATGAGCTAGCTTTCTGGGCTCTGCCCTCAAAACCTAAGCACCCCACCTCTTAATACCATCAGTTTGCAAGTTAGGATCTCAACATACAAGTTTGTGAGGGGGATACACACATTCAGATAATAGCACTTAGTATATGGGGCGGAGCAATACTTATTGGTATGGGATGTGTTTTTCCCAAAACTCAAAGTGATCTACAAAGTACTGTGCTTCCTTCTTTGTGGTAGGGGTATGAGATGCAGTAATTATCAATTACTTTGGAGGGAATGTCTGGCATGCCGCTGACCACTGGATCCCTAAAATCTTTACTGATGTCATTAGGCCCTGAATATTGTAGGATTTATCTCCCCAAATCTGGAATGCGTATGTCTTACCAAGGCCTACAGTGTGCTAGCCACCTCTTGTTTATCTTGTCAGCATGATGTCTTGTATATAAATGATCAATGACATCTAAACTGTGGGACATCCAAGCTGTCTCTATCTCTTTAGTCTAAGTTATGGCAGAGAGTGGGAGGGTTAATATAGCACTGACATCAACTATGATGTAAGGAATTGCCTGTACCAGGTGAATGTGAACTGTTCCTCATCCTCTTTTTTGAATGTAATTGGAAAGAACCCATTAAACAAATCAATGGCCAATATTAGTTGGTTGAAGATTCAGTGGTCTACACTTATCCTTCAGGATCTGAACAGTCTTGCGAATTACATGGAAATAGAAAAGCCAGCACTCCTGCATTACTGAGATCTTAAGAGGTGACATTAAATCTTCACCATCCTCCCTTCAATAATGCAGTAGTAGTTTTTATTTATTATCTTGGAGTTTCAGAAGATTTCAATTGAATTCCCCTAATAAGTAGTTACTCCTCTTGTCAAGTATTGTGCATCCCCATTTATGCACTCATGGACTGAGAAAATGACCCCTGGATATGCTCACAGACTTAAGAGATCCACTCTCAGCCAGACTTTGGCCTGGACTCATTTATTACCTAGGCTCATATGTCCCTACTCTAACAGGGGGCCGTGATGACACTAATTCAGGTCTCCAGGTATCATTGTCTACATAGACCCTGTGTCCAGCCATCCTCAAAATATCTGGATTTTTTTTTCTCCAGTCTATGGCAACCTGAGTAAATGGCTGTGGGTCTTTTTAAAGAAGGACTGGGGATGTCATTACAATGTATACCTCCTGTAGTGTTTCAGGGTCCTTCCCTCTGGGGACCTGATGCCTCTTCAGGCAATGAAGTCATTCCGTGTTGGTAACTGCGCAAAGGGTTGAAGATTTTCCCTGGGGCACCCACCCTCAGATCATACATTCCCATTTTCTTGGGATGATATATATTAGGTAATCTCGTGGCTCCCTGTCTATTTTGCCCCTCATGGATGCTATGTTCTATAAACCACCTCTATAACTTCCTGTGTATTAAATCCCTTTGGCTGTCACTCTGACTTTGTGCATTGTTGTGACAATTGGAACCCACTGGCTTTTGGTGGTTAAGCCCAGCATCTGGCTTCTCTTTCTTCAGGGACCCTGTAATCCCCATTGATATTAAGGCACCCAGCTTTGTGACAGCCTCCCCTACCATCAGCCCTGACCTGCAGAGGAAAGGCATCACTGAACTTCTGAGTGATGCTGGTGTCCCTCTCACCAGTACACTCTGACGCCTCAGTGAATGATGCGTCCACCCCTCAAGGCTAATAATCATCTGGTGGGCCTTCAGTTCTCACGTGATGTGTACATTCCAGCAATGCCCACTTCCTGGAGCCTTTTAATTCCTCCTTCTACCCATTTGCCAAGACAATTCAGGCCGTTCACCCTCATTCAGATAGAGCTATCACTTTCTCCATGCTTGTAGGAGCCAGATCATCAGGAAGTTTTTACCATCCAATGCACTAGAGGTGGAAACTCAGCTCACTGGTCTCCTTACAGCAGAATGACACAGAAATAGAGATGAGAGAAACTTACCTCTGCGGCTGCCACACTGCTTTCACCTAGTCCTAATGCAGAGAGGACCTAACAAGCTAATGCACAGCCAGAGATTAACAGCATGATATAGTACCATCTCTGAACCTCCCTGTGTCTATATTTACATTTTAAGTGCCTTAACATATAGGAAAAAATGTATAGCACTGTAGGCCGGGTGCAGTGGCTCATGCCTGTAAACCCAGAGCTTTGGGAGGTTGAGGTGGGCAGATTACTTGAGGGTGAAACTCCATCTCTACTAAAAATATGAAAAAAAAATTAGCCAGGCGTGGTGGTGCATGTCTGTAATTCTAGCTACTCAGGAGGCTGAGGCTGGAGAATTGCTTGAACCCAGGATGCGGAGGTTGCAGTGAGTCAAGATTGCACCACTGCACTCCAGCCTGGGCGACAGAGCGAGACTTTCTCTCTCTCTCTCTCTCTCGCTGTAATTGCAGTTATCAAACTCCTTCTAAATTGAGGATGCATTTAAATCGAGATTTCTTGGTACCTCTTCTGTTGTATTACAATAAAGGTTACCTTCTTCTTTTTTTTTTTTTTGTTTTTTTTTTTTTGTTTTTTTTTTTGTTTTTTTTTTTTTTTTGAGACGGAGTCTCGCTCTGTCGCCCAGGCTGGAGTGCAGTGGCCGGATCTCAGCTCACTGCAAGCTCCGCCTCCTGGGTTCACGCCATTCTCCTGCCTCAGCCTCCCGAGTAGCTGGGACTACAGGCGCCCGCCACCTCGCCCTGCTAGTTTTTTTTTTTTGTATTTTTTTTAGTAGACGGGGTTTCACCGTGTTAGCCAGGATGGTCTCGATCTCCTGACCTCGTGATCCGCCCGTCTCGGCCTCCCAAAGTGCTGGGATTACAGGCTTGAGCCACCGCGCCCGGCCACCTTCTTCTTATAAGCCGTCTGCTTTGAGCTGTTTGTTTGTTTATGCCGTTTAAAGAAACTCTTGGAAGGAGAACAAAAGCCTCCAAAGAACAAGTAGAAATCTCTCTATAATAATACAGCAATTTGGGGTATAAAAATAATTATTGTGTCCTTACTGTGCTAAGTACTTTATGTACAGTGTATTTACTGCTTTCTTTGTTCTGTCAAATACATTAATCAGGCATCTTTCTATTACAGAGACTTATGCTGTTAACTTCTGTACATCATAGGGAAATATGTTCTCCTTGGACAGGCTAAAAATTCCACTATCAAAAAAACAAAACCCACAACCGCACAAAAATTTTGAATTAATTCAAGCTACCATCCCATCTTTGAAAGAAATTTCTGGAAAGACTATTTTACACTTTCTCACCTTATAAACCGGTTACATGGGGTTTGCCCCTTCCACTTCCACAAACGCACACACGCGCACACACACACACACATGCACACTCACTCTCCTGAAACCACTCCTCAGACCTCATCCCCCAGATCTTATCAAGAGCCTCTTCAGATCCTTGTCTTGCTGGCCTTCTCAGTAGCATGGATACTCTTAATTATTCCCTCTATTTCAGCTTGTCTCTTTTTAGTATGTTGGAAACCTTATATTCTTCAAATTTGCTTTTCTTCTCATTAAGTGCTTTATTGCAATGTCAGAAAGCTGTTACCAGCAGTTAGCGAGTTTCTGTTCTAGATCTTTTCCTCCCTCTGTTATCCCTTCCAACAGTGATCTCATCTATTCCCACCTCCATGCCTTTCAAGTGAACCCCACAACTCCTTCATTGGCCTTAACCTCTCTCTTCAGCTCCAGACTTTATGCCTAACTTGAACAAATCTCTGGAGTGTCTCAGCACTTACTCTCAGAATTTCCAAAACCAAAACCATGATCTTACCACTGCTCCCAACCATCTGCTTTTGTGTCTTCTGATTTGATTATTGGCATTCCTACCCTCCAGTTACCCAAGCCTGAAATCTCTGAGTCGCTCTCAACTGCTCCCTCTTCCACATCCCCACATCCAGATGTCTGATTAATTCTGTTGGTTTAAAATATTTGAGATATCTCTCAAATCCAGACTCATCATATATGTTATTCTACTGGTTGAATTTAGCTTCTTTGTGTTGTTTGCCTTGACTATTGCAGGATCATCTCCAATAAGTTTCCTAACATAATTCTTTTCTCATCTCTGTCCATTCTGCACTTTGCCACTGGAGTAACATCCCTAAAGCATGAGTTATCAGCACTTCTCCCTTTGCATAAAATCTCTCCATAACCTGTCCTCCCAGTGAAAGCCCTTTCAAGCGTTACACTCCTACGTGTGCTATACAAGGCCCTCTTAGACCTGGCTAAAAAGCTGTCTTCCCTCCAGATATGGACTATATTTTGTCCTCCCTTGATTCATATGTTGAAGCCCTAACCCCTAAGTGAGAATATTTAGAGATGAAGCCTTTGGGAACTGATTAGGGTTAGATGAGATCATGAAGGGGTAAGGCCCCCGTGATGGGATTGTGTACTTAGAAGAAGAGACAGAAGAGAGCTTGCATCCCAGCTCTCTCCACCATGTGAGGACACAGCAAGAGGGCAGCATGTGCAAGCCAGAAAGAGCCCACGCCAGTACTCAACTATGCCAGCACCCTCATCTGGGACTTCCAGCCTCTAGATCTGTGAGAAAATGAAGTTTTGTCGTTTATGCCGCTCAGCCTATGGCATTTTGTCATGGTGCCCAACCTGAACCCCCTCCCTTACTACATAATGCCCTCTGTCACTTCATGCGAACCCAGTCCATATTAGACTACTTTTGATCACTCTAGTCCACTCGTTTACACTAGACTTTTTGTGCTCTTCTCTCAACCTACATTTCCAGTGCCTCCACCCATCAAAACTGTATTCACTTTTTTGTGTGTCCATCAGCGTTCTCTACGATAAATAATAGAAAATGAGTCAAGTTGATTTAAATAAAATGAGGTGAAAGGAGAGGCTTGAAAATGAGGCCCAGGGAATGAGCAGGAACCGATAGAACCTAAGCAGCCAGAACCACAGTCAAGACCAGACAACAGGAAGGGTGCGCTGAGGATACACGGCTGTGACTTCAGGACCCTGGTATCGCCGGCACCACCGCTTCTCCATGCCTCCACCTGCACTGCCACCACTGTGGCTGCCGGTGGCGGGGATGTTTCACTTCACCCGCTTCTTTGCATCGTTTGCAGAGCATCTGGTTAAGTGTGGATCATGTGCCAGTGGCCAGCCTGCCAAGGCTTTGAGGAAGGCCACACTCAGAGTTTTGTTTAGCTTTGGTAGTGGGATACAATATATGCTTCCCACACAGGAGACAATACGTGTGGAGAATTTCCCAATCACAAGAAGGGGGTTAGATGCTAAGTAGTGGGAAAAAAGAAAAAACTTATTTTTACCTTTGCAACCTAGATTAAGGCTGATCCCCTTTTTAAGGCTTTTTCTCATCTTTTTATTTAAAATTAATCTGCACATCTTCAGTAGTGCACCTAGCATATTTGACGCAAAAGCAAATCACTTTTAGCATCTCTTCCTCTATATGGGAAATTTTTTTTCAGTAATAATTATGTGATAATAATCATTATTTTATTGATTTATTTTTTAGTTTTAAGATAAGAATAGGTAAAATATATTTTAAAAATATACTATATGTGCATTGCTAAACATTTTAAGATATATTTAATTTTTTTAACTTTTATTTTAATTTCAGGGGTACATGTGCAGGTTTGCTATCTAGGTAAACATGTGCCATAGGAGTTTGTTGTCCAGACTATTTCATCACCCAAGTGTTAAGCCTAGGACCCATTAGTTATTTTTCCTGATCTTCTCTCTCCTCTCACCCTCCATTCTTCAATAGGCCCCAGTGTGTGCTGTTCCTCTCTATGTGTTCTCATCACTTAGTTCCCACTTGTACGTGAGAACATGTGGTATTTGGTTTTGGTTTTCTGTTCCTACAGGAGTTTGCTAAGGATAATGACTGCCAGATACATCCATGTTCGTTTAGAGGACACGATCTCATTCATTTTTACAGCTGCATAGTATTCCATTGTATATATGTGCTACGTATTCTTTATCCAGTCTATCATTGATGGGAATTTAGACTTCAAGCACCAGTGTTCCAGTGTACCAGGCAGAACTTCATCTTCTTTTATGAGCCCATAGTTGATTCTATGCCTTTCCTATTGTGAGTAGTGGTGCAGTGAACATACATGTGCATGTGTCTTTGTGACAGAATGATATATATTACTTTGAATATATAATAAGTAATTTAAATATATATTTAATTTTAATTTTAAAGCTATAAATATTCAGTATGCTATTTTATGTATGGACTAAAATTTGCACTTACCTAGTAAAAATACTATACTTCTTTTTTTTTTTTTTTTTTTTTTTTTGAGAAAATCGCCCTGTTTCTCAGGCTGCTTCATTATTTGTATATTCCTCACTGCAGCCCTGAACTCCTGGGCTCAGGCAGTCCTCCCATTCAGCCTTCCGAGTATCTGGGATTATAGGTACGAGCCAACACACCCAGCAAAAATACTATACTTTGCATTCACACTAGTTTACTGTTTTAAGTTTTAGGCATGAAAAAAAAATCCAGGTGGTCACATAGATTGGAAGAACTGAAATAGCTCAAGTTCTCCTTCTTCATTTTTATAATTACTATGCTGTCATGTCTTTTTTTCCTTTTTCTTTTTTTCAAATCTACAGTTTAAATGCACCACCACAGGGACTGGAGACACTAAACGTAGCAAAAGTCACAAATGATTCCCAACCTTTATGAGCTTACTCTCTAGATGATTATGAGTGGCTGAGTCCACATGTCTGCTAGGGGGGCAAATGTATATAGCTGGGCATTCCTTGAATTAATTTCCACGTGTAATACAGTATTTATTAGAGATTATGTGACAAAAGTATGCTTATTTGAAGCTTACATACATATTATTAATACTCAACAATAACTGCAAGTTATTTCAACTTATATCAATGTTCTGTTTACTATTGCTCTATTACAAGCCACCCCAAACTTAGCATAAAACAACCATTTTACTATGCTCACAGACTCTGTAGGTCAGATATTTGAATAAGGCAAAATGTGGCTATCTTTTCTCTTCTCCATGGTGTTTCCAACCTTAACTGGGAAGACTCAAAGACTGACTTCAAAGGTGACTTGCTAGCCAGGACCTGCAATTATCTGAAGGATTGTTCATTCACCTTACTGCACCTGGGCTATGAGGAGGTGAAGAACACAACAGCCTACCCATAGTCTTCTCACGTGCCTTGGCTTCCACACAGTGTGGCAGCTCCAGGGAGTGCAGCTTCCTACAAGACTCCAAGCACCAGTGTTCCAGTGAACCAGGCAGAAATGCATCTTATGAGCTCAATCGTATGAGCTCATGGTGCCACATCTACTGTATTTTCTTGATTACAAGCAGATTGCTAAGGCTGCTCAGATTCAGAGGGAGGGAAATTTGATTCCACCTCTTAATAGGGAAGATTGAAGAATGCAAGGGGTTAGAGACTGTTACAGCTATCTTTGGAGAATACAGTGTGCCACAACCAACAGGAGATTTAGAGGGCAGGAGTGTGTTATCACTGACACTGCTTAGAACTGCTACAGCATGGCAACAATAAAAAGCAGATAGACATTTAGTAGGTTTTACTGTTGCATCCCCTCACTGCCTGCACCTGGGCAGACTGCTGCTACGCCCCACCCTTAGTTTGCCGCTGCCCATGTTCTGATCTCTGCAGGTCTTGGTAGATGTGGCACTTAAAAAGGTTAGAGATTACCCTTGTCCCGTTATCATGTGTGTATTCCTACCTCATGTAGACCGTAACATCTCTGAGGCTACAGACTGTTTCTCTATAGCGATCACAATGCCAGCTGGTGCGTAAATATAACCCAGACTTAGACAAATATGTTGATTTGTTCAAACAACAACAGCCATATATTTAGTGCTCATTATTTGGAAGTAAGACTTTCTAATAGATGACTTGCCCTTGTCTTCAAATAAATCTATTGTCTCGTTGTATTCCGATGCAGAAAAAATACCCAAGACTTAGAGGTTGTGCCTACACAAAGCACTGGATCGATTGTTCTGAATAAATAGGTGTAGTTCCTTAAATAAAGTACCCATTTGCATTATCTCTGACAATTCTGTTAAAGCCAAGAGAGACTGTCTGATGCACCTTGGCATTTATATAAGACCCCACACGTCCTCCTACTAAGCCTCTTCACCATTCCAGTCTCAACTGGGAAAACTTTTAAGCAATCCCATAGTTGGAGATACTGCCTGAAGGGGATCCATGCACATCCTGAGGATCAGGAAATTTTGTTGCACACCCGTAAATAATTCTGAGTACTCCCAACATGCCTGTAGACATGGAGACAACTGGGTTGAATTTGGAGATGCTGGCTGGAGGACTCCTTGACTCTAGCTGAGTCTATGGCTGCTCATAGCCATGTCCGCAGCATCTTGTACAGCACAGAACCCTTCAGCAACCCACTTCAGAATGCTCCTTACACACTAAAAAGCCCTCAAACTTAAGACCTTTTAACTCATTTTTTTCACAGAAGGGTTCACTGTATTTGTGTAAATAATAAGTGATTTCTTTCTATTATTTATGCCAGTACTGTGCTAAGTGCTTTACATAGATTATCTCATTTAATCCTTATAGTCAAATTGCATAGGTACTATTATAATTCTCAAATTAAAGATGAGAAAACTGAGGCTCAGAGAAATTCAATAGCTTGCCCAGAGTCACACAGCTGGTATATTTGCCCAGAGTCACAGAGCTGGTATATTTGCCCAGAGTCACACAGCTGGTATATTTGCCCGGAGTCACACAGCTGGTATATTTGCCCAGAGTCACACAGCTGGTATATGCTGGAGACAGGATCTGAATCCAGAACATTCCCCATGTCTATTCTCAGAACTGCTTCATTCCGTCGCCTCCCCCTTGCAGCCAGTAAACTCAGGTGCACGTTGAGGTGGCTGTCCATGCAGAATTCCAGGTCCCTTACCCTGGGCACTTCGTTCTGGGCAGCGAATGTCTCTGTAGTTTTTTTGAAAGAGAGTGGGATTTTGATTTCCAGCATGGTCTTTTGCTACCTCCATGGCCATGGCATAATGCAGTGTTCTGATACTGCGGGCTTCTCAGTAAAGAGTGAGCAAGTAATCAGAGTGCACCTGCCAGATAAGGAACGCGAAAGGAACCACTGCACATAAAGCAAGCATATTTCTTGTATTTAACTATTCTTAATGGCCCCTGTGTTCTCATATTCCTTGCTATGAAGTTTAACTTACTTATAGTGACACCCACTAATTCAGTGTGGCTATTTTCAACATAGAATCACAGAGACGTTTGACTTGTTCTTGTAATTGATTTTCCTTATCCCATAAAGTTTTCTTATTGGGTACTTTCTATTACATCAAGCTCTATGGTGTTGGTATCATAAATTGGGGGTTATTACAAATATACTTAAAATGAAGAAAATTAAATAGTAAAGGTGAACAGTCATATTACCTAGGATGATAAAACAGCTCTCCCCTCCCACTTGTACAGACTTAGTTCAGGCCCTCATTATGGCTTGCCTGGATTGCTAATAAAAATGTCCTAATAGCCTCTACTCTTGCTGGTTGAAATTCATTCATTCTTTATATAAATTGCCTACGCAACTTTCTGAAATGGAGATTATGATGTGCTGGCCTGGTTTCATGGATGTGTGACCTGCTTCAGGTCCTGTCTCCAGCACCTACCAGCTCACACAGGGCCCGTGTTCAGGAGGGCTGCATGCTTGGTTTAATGCTCTGCTGTCACTGTTTTGTAATTTGTAATGATTTTTGAAAAACAGGTCTGTCATTCATTTTCATTTTGCACTGGACCCTACAAATTATATACCCAGTCCTATAACATACAATCATGTAACCCACCCCCAACTCCATAAAGACTCCAGAAGCCCTTCTGTGAATTACCTAAGAATTCATGAATGTGGTTTAGAAGCACCTGGATTTTCTGTAAACTTCCTTCAGCTTTAATTTTTTTTAATTCTATGAACCATAAAGTGCTTTACAGATGGAGGGATGTCACAGACCTAATGTTTGTACAGACACCTCAAAAATGATCCAGTGATAATGAACCAAATATGGCATTAGTTTTGGTTTGTAGTGTGCTTGCTTAATTGTTTGATCAGACACATCATGCTCTTGACTTGTACTGACCTGGTGGTCACAGACAATCCCCAGGATTTTTCTTCTGTAGTGACCTTTATCTTTTCCTTTACATCAACAGATCTAGATTGTTATTATTGATTAGTCATTTTCACTGTCACCAGTTATCTTAGTGTCCAATAAGAGATTTCTAAAAGGACTCAAAATATATGAATCTTGATTTCACTCTCTCTCTCTATATATATATATATATAAATTTTTTTTTTTTTTTTTTTTTTTTTTTTTTTTTTTTTTGAGACGGAGTCTTGCTCTGTCGCCCAGGCTGGAGTGAGGTGGAGCAATCTCGGCTCACTGCAAGCTCCACCTCCCAGGTTCACGCCATTCTCCTGCCTCAGCCTCCCGAGTAGCTGGGACTCTAGGTACCCGCCACTATGCCTGGCTAATTGTTTGTATTCTTTAGTAGAGACGGAGTTTCACTGTGTTAACCAGGATGGTCTTGATCTCCTGACCTTGCAATCCACCCACCTCAGCCTCCTAAAGTGCTGGGATTACAGGCGTGAGCCACCGTGCCCGGCCAATTTCACTCTATTTTTATATCAATTTATAACTTCTAGACTACGTATTAGAGAAGAAATATAGGTCATAAAACCAGGCAATTATAAGTTAGTTAAATTACAAAACATTGAAAATAAAAATTGATTCACTTATTAGCCAATTTAACAAACAATTACTGAGCACACAGCGGGTCTAGGAACTCAAAGGCAAAGACATGCAGCCCGTACTCTGAGGGTGCTTAACACCCAGATGCAGCCGGAAGTAGGAGGCCAAAAACAACCCAGCACCACCAATTACATGTATAATAAGTGCTCTCATGCATGGGCACAGGGTAATGGGGCAGCCAGAAGGCTTTTACGAGGCAGAAGTGATATCTGAGGAAGAGACAGGTAAGGATGGTGGTTAGTTGAGGACTGCATTCATTTTCTAGGGCTACAAATTACCACGAAATTGGTGGCTTATAACAATATAAATTTATTCTCACATGGTTCTGGAGGCCAGCAATCTGAAAGCAAGGGTTTAGCAGGACTCTGCTCCCTCTGAAGGCTCTGGGGAGAACACTTCGTTGCATCTTCCAGCTTCTGGTGGCTGTGAGTGTTCCTTGGCTTGTGACAGCATCACTCCAATCTCCACCTCCACAAGGTCACATTCATATGGCCTTTTACGTGCATCCCACCCTTTCTTCTGTCTTTGTCTTCTCTTCTTTTAAAGATACTTCCTATTGGCTTTAGGGCCCACCCTAAATCCAGAATGATCTCATCTTAAGATCTTTAATGAGATCTGCAAAGACGATGTTCCAACTAAGGGAATATTCACAGGTTCCCAGGATTAAGACTTGGATGTGTCTTTTGGGGGGCCACTATTCCACCCACTACAAGGAGTCTGAGAGATGAGATAACAGAGCAAATTGGAGCAAACCATAAGTAGTTTACCATGGCTGGAACATAGATTCTGGAAAGGGAGGGATAGGATGAGGCGGAAAAGCAATGAAAGGCCATGTCAGGAAAGACCTTGTTCCTAATGCTTGGAAGCTGGAACTTTTTTCTGAGTGCAATAGGAATTTACTTAACTCCTTGCAGCCTGGTGAGCTTTCTGTGCTCTTGCTCACTCCTTTGGGGAAATGAACTAACGGTGCATTCCTAGTCCAACTGGAAAATCTGTTAGTATTTGTCTAGCACATTTTATTTATTATACTTTAAGCTCTGGGGTACATGTGCAGAACGTGCAGGTTTGTTACCTAGGTATACACGTGCCATGGTGGTTTGCTGCACCCATCAACCCGTCACCTAGATTAGGTATTTCTCCTAATGTTATCCCTCCCCTACCCCTCCACCCCCCGACCAGTGTATGATGTTCCCCTCCCTATGTCCATGTGTTCTCATTGTTCAACTCCCACTTAGGAGTGAGAACATGTGGTGTTTGGTTTTCTGTTCTTGCGATAGTTTGCTGAGAATGATGGTTTCCAGCTTCATCCATGACCCTGCAAAGGATATGAACTCATCCTTTTTGTGGCTGTATAGTATTCCATAGTGTATATGTGCCACATTTTCTTTATCATCTATTATTGATGGACGTTTGGGTTGTATCCAAGTCTTTGCACTATTCACAATAGTCTAGCACACTTAAAAAAATATTTTATGACTTGCCAAGCTTTTAAAGTTGATAAATGTCATATCAGAACTTTACATCTTATTCTTGAAATATGAGTGATATGGTGGCCCTGGACTTATGGTCAGTAATGGCAATAACTGTTTGGATCTGAGCACGGCTCTCCCCTCTAGAAGGCACATGTTCTCATCTGTTGGTCTCAGTCCTCACTCATTGTTTCTTCAACACAAGGCTAGAGCCATTGGCTTTATATCACTCTGCCTTTGCTGTTGGCTTTGTCTTTACTGGGACACTTGGCTCCTTTGTATTACCTGACTTTACCTTAAGTGAATTTGTAATTCTTTCTTTATACATAGTGTCTCCTGTTTTTATCTGCCTAGAATTCCTTTCCCCTCGCTCTTCTTCTCCTGCCCCCTCATTTTTAAATCTCTCATTAAAAGGGCCCCTACAGAAAGTTTTGCCTAACACTCCCCTCTTGTCCTGGTTGGTTGTTGTTTCCATTTTGCTTGAGGGTAAGAGTCTTTTTATACTCGAGACTTAGAAGAAACTGTTGATCAACCTGACTTCTATTTCCTGTGAATTATTTCTGTGATTTGTGCTCCTCAACATACACCTCAGTTATGCTTATTAATTAGTCTTTTATGTGTCTCCGCTTTCTCTTGGACTAAGAGTCCTTGAGGTCAGCAGCAACAAATTTCTCTATCTCTATATTGCTAGCCCGAACTCATTATCCAGGACATAGGAAAGACACCATAAATAGTAATTGAAACTGGATGAATGAGAGTAGGAATGAATGAATGTATTCTGCACACTTTTTCCTTCTCCTGAAGCCTCAAGCTGTTTTTAAACTTTTAATTAATAGCTTTTTCTGTATACTATATGTTCAGTGGTATTCTAGGAAATCTTTTCTTATCTGCCATGAAACGTAGAGTCTGCATCCACTCTTCCTTCTGTGTTTTGCCCAGGGATGAGAAGCTTGCATCCATTGGCTCCTACCTAACAGCAACCAGACGCCTGCTCTGCTCCCTCACTATGTCCTATTGCCACCCAAGCTCCAGGTCCCAGAAAAGCAAGAGTTGGGAGAACAGGCCTGTGAAATAATTTCTCCTGTGTCCCACATTCCCATGGACATTTATCCCAGAAGCATGGTTAAACTTCTCTGCCTTCTGGTTCCAACTTCTGTGTCTCCTGATGCTGCCAATGAGAGCCTAGGATCCCTGTGTTCTGTCTTCCTCCCCTGGTGCCCACCTGCCAGAAACATCTTCCTCTAGCCCCTCAAGCACCTAGGACACTACCCCCTCTCCTTTTGCACAAGTAACAAATTCCTCCACACAGCTTTCAAGGCCAAGCTAGTTTTCCCACCATGATTCTCCAGCTTTAGCCAGATACATATCTGCTCATGTTGCCCAAATCGTGCCTGACTCCCTGCCCCTTGGTGCCTTTCCTCACCTCACTACATGCATCAGAGACAACCCCAACCCTGGCTGCCCCTTTACCAGGAAAGCCCTTCCCAAATCAACCAACATTCTCCAGCTATTCGAACGGTCAGTGTGTCTTCAGCACTTTCTCAGGTTTCAGAGCCAGATGGAAATGATGGAAATGCCTTCCTGCCACCATAATTGGAGCTTGCCAAGTAGTTACAACACCAGCTTTGGTTATGCAAAGCTCAGCTTTTCATCTCTGCACTTTGTTCTTTAGTGTCATTGTCTCATCTGGTCCTCAGAACAGCTCAGTTTCATAATCCTTTATTCTTAATTCTGAAATCTTTTTTTAAAAAAGCCCTCTCTATGCAAGGAAAGACAAAATTTTGTTTGTCCCTGGATGAAGAACTTTATCTGACCTGAATATATTTGAGTTCTTTACTTATTCTGCTTCCTGTGAGTAGCCATCTGTTTTGAGGTAGAAATGTGAATGTGTTTTATGGTAGGGTGCAGCCCTGACCACACTGGAGGTATCAATGGCCAGTACATAGATCATATTACCCAAAATCTGAAAATGTTCAGAATTCTGAAATACTTCTCTACTTGAGGGCTCAGATAAAGGAGTCTGGGGCTGTAGTAAAGCAGACTTTGCTGCTTTCCAGGTTTGACCAGTGAGGAGACTTAGTGAAGATAAGTCATCACCCACCTAACATCATAGCCCTAAGGTACTGAAGGATCAAGACTGGAACTCAGATCCTCTGATGCTATCTGGGCCATTATCCACTCATTATAGGCAACTAATGTGCAGCTTACTGCAGGCTGGAGGGAAAGTAGAGATTCTTTTACCACAGCCTGTTAAGTACATTAGTTTTTTAGAAAAAATCAATAGATTCCTGGAAAATATACAGTTTCTTAGAGGTCATTTCCAAAATACAGTAACTACTACACACCTAAAAAATAGCTAAAGTAATGCATAAGGCTGAAAGGTCACATAAATTATTCATTGTGAGAGTTGCTGTACATTTTGTATATATTTTTGTTCTAATTAGATATAAGCAGTGTGATATACACAAGCCCAGCTCTCCAAAGCAGTATGTTCATTTATTCATCCATTGATTGACCCTGTGCCAGGGCTGAGTATTGAGTAAGGGGCAAAACAAACATATCCCCTGTCTCCGTGGAGGCCTAGTTGGTGTTTTAACTCAGTTGTTTGAAACTGTGACCTGATGGAAATCATGTCATACACAGAGTTTAGTTAGGTATCTAACTCAGCCTTCAAAAACCTATTTAACCCATTATGTACTTAAAATATATTATTAATCGTGCTATAGGACTACCATGAAGTACAGTGTTTCCATGAGAAAGCAGGTGGAACATCTTGATTCTTGTTGTATGTCTGGATATAATTGTACTTCCAAGTGGAACTATAGATTTCCTGCCTAGAAACTTCTGTTGGCCACTGAGGCCTGAGACTTGTTATGTTTTATTCCTCCTTCACTGCACTTTCACCTTCCACCCATGACCTCACCCAGTTCAAACTCATGGGTGCACATAAGCACGCATCCAATTAACCAAGAATTCTGGCCAGTTTAACATCCTAAATATTCCAGTCTGTTCATGACTGCAGCCATGACTCTAGTTCAGGATGTGATGATCCAGCACTGGGAACCGCTTCTTCCAAAGTGATACTTTAAAATTCAAAGGTACTCCTGTCACATTCTCATGTCCCCTTTATGTACTCCCATTTTCCTTTTAATACAAATCCCAACTCCTTCACTTGGCACACAAAGCTGTTTGAACCTGGCCCCGGTTAACCTCTCTGGCCTAATTCCTGCTACTCCCCTCTGTACTCACCCCCGCCTCCACCCACACAGCCTTCAGACTGACACACTGAGTCATTTTCAGCTCCTCCTTCAGGCGTGCTCTTGAAGGTAAGTAGTCTTACCTCTGCTTGAGGACTACTCCAGCCCCGCCTTCCTCTCCAAGCCTGAGGGAGAGAGGATCCTTGACTCCTATACTGCATATATTAATAGCATCTTTGTTAGAGCATGGGCTCTGTAACTGAACTGCTTGAGTATGAATCCCAGCTTCATCATCTTCTAGCCTTAAGTCCATGGATAATTTACTTAACCTTTCTGTGTCTTAGTTACCTCTGTTGTTGAGTACCAATGTCATGAATTGTTTGGATTACCTGATTGAGTGCATGTAAAGCACTGAGCACAGTTCTTGACACATAGTAAGCATTCATGAAATTTTAACTTTTGTTATGATTAGTTGTTACTGAGAGTGAGCCAAGAACCAGACCAGGCACTGAGGTTACAAAGAGAAAAGGATATTTCTATCCCATATAAGCTAGCATGGGAGAAAAAGATAAATATTTTTATGTAAAAATAACTCTTTTATAATAATTATGAACAGAATACTGGTAGCAAAGTGAGAAAGAGTCATTCTGCTCCTCCAACAGCTGGGACTAAGGCTGAGGTTGTGATTTGAGGTGCAAACAGGCACTAAGCAGAGAGATGTGTTTTGACACCTTTGATAACTTAACATGCCTTAAACGCAGTTTTTGTTGTGAATGGTAGAACCTTGTAGGTGTGGGAGAAGAGAGGTTACAGAGGTTCACCCGCATCACCTTCCTCCTTCTTGAAAGGGAGTAAAGTGAGAGTTGGAAGCTGGGTGGGGACTCAGTGGGAATGGATGTAGGAAGCTTTTGGTTGAATGAAAATTGAAGGAGTTGGGGAGGAAAATCGCAAGCCTTGAGAGGGGGAAAGAAGAGCACTTCCTAAGGACCCAACTGGGAAAACTTCTCCCCTGCCCTTTACTTACTCACCGATAAGGGTTAGGAATGAGGTCAGAAATATACTATAAGCACACTCTTAATTTTAAGACATCCTTTGAAATGTCACACTGTCATTAATATTAATGATGTTTATTGAAATTAGTGTGGAGTTGATTACAGTATTTTGTTGCTGATCACAAACCTATATGTGCTGCAATATTATATTTATCTTTCTAAGGTATGATGACTCTTTTTCTGTTATTATATAATTTAAGACAGTATCTCGACAGTATCTCACGATCTAGAATCCAATTGTCACTTAATATTTAACATTTTCTGGTTCTATATATGTATATTATATACATAGTATAGATTATACAAAGATCAGACATATAGATAATCATATTATCATTAATTATAGTTTCTTTCCTTATCTGAAGAAATCCTGAGAAATATTTTGAGTCCTAAAGATTTAAGTACAAATTCAGACATCTTTGAGGACTACTCAGAGATACTTGAAATATGCTTTTATTGTTATACTACTAATTTCTTGTCCCGAACAGTAAACTTAATTTTTTTATTTATGTGTTTTAAATTTTGCAGGTTCTACTTCATTTTTGTTTAAGGTATAGCAAATCTAACCCTTCAATTCACCCAATAGTCTTGTGCATATTTTTTTTTAGTATTTAAAATTTCCAGATTAGTCTTTAACATGTTGATTTTAGTTCCTTACTTTCTTGTCAGGGAATTTTAAATCTTGGAGATGATGGGATAGAATTATAGCCATCAAATATCTTTTGCTTGCAGGGAATTCTTCAGATGCTACACAGCTTTTTTATTATATATTTTTTGTGCTTGTATAAAACCCACAAATAAGATCACAAGCATCTTTATGTAAATATCATCTCACTTTCTATCTGGTGTATGGAAAACAAGTGTTAAGTGGTGAATATGTATAGTTCTTGATTTCATAGATGATAATGTCAAGCAAAAGTGTATTTGTTCTTCTAGCTGATGGATGAAATGCCACATGTGCAGTATATTTATTGGGTCGGGGAGCAGTCATACTGGAGATAAATAGTCTCCATGTAAAATCAGCCATGGCTGCATTTTAGGGATTAGGTAAATGTGTCCGTGATGAAGGAGCTGTTATTCATAACCAAACCATCAATCGGCCTTTGTGCTGTGGGCAGCAGAGTTACTGAGCATATTCAGATCTTAACTTCATGTACCAGCTGGTCCTGAACACTGAGGTTGTTGTTACTTACATCACATTTGTGACTCAGTGTTTTTCATTCAAGGACATCAGCTACAGGATAAATTCTGTGTTCATGATGATGTAATCTTTTGTTAGGTACCCATTAAGGATATTGTAAAGAAAGTGGATGTTTACTCTTGATTTTCGAATACAATAAGGAGCTTTATCCCCATGCCCATAAGTTAGAATACATTATTTCTCCTAACACATACATAGTTTTAATCCAAATATATTGTTTTAATCCTTTTAATTTATTCTCATCACAAAGCAAACAAAAATTCTCATGGTGCCATGTGACGGTAATGAAACTTACACTTCTTATGTGACTACCATTCTAAATCCTACAGATTAGTATAGTTATTTTCATTTTACAAGTCATATAACTAAGAGTCAGAGAAGTTCAGTAATTTGTGTAAGGTCACAGAGCTAACTGGTAGTAGATTGAACTTTTAACCCTGACTATTAAATTCCTAAAGCTGAACTTTTCCTCCTAGCTTACACTGACTAAATACGGAATCTCCCAAGTCTCTAAAGGTATCAATAAAATACAAAACAACCGGTTAACTTTGATGAAGTAAAGTTTTTTTAAAAGTAGCCATTATGATAATTAGAATGTGAAAAAATAGGCTGTATATGATAGTTTAACTTAGAAAACTCTAAATAATTCCATGATAGTATCATTTCACTGCACTATGTGCCATTTGAAATGGTAATATATTAACAAATATTTAAAAATAAATGTAAATAAAAATATGTGGATAAATGTTTGTCTAATGAAGCTCAGGTAGCCTGGAAAATGGTTTTAGGATCAGTACCCAACTCAAAGCAATAAAATAAATAAAAATAATAAAGTAGCAATAACTGCGGAAATGGGTAAAATCTTTTTTGGAATATTCACTGATCATTTTGTATACCCTTTAAATTATGATGCTCTTGTTTAGGTCAGCATTGTCCAATAGAAACAGAAAGTGAACCATATATATATGATTTTAAAATGGCTAATAGTCACATTTTTAAAGTAAAAAGGTGATATTAATATTTAATGTCTTGTTTAACCCAGTATATCCAAACTATTATCAATTGTTTCAACATGTATTAATATGTTATTTCAACATGTATCAATATGTTAGTAATAAGATAGTTTGCTTTTTTCTTTTTCAAAATTTTCTAAATCCAGTGTATGTTTGACACTTGCAAAATACATCTCAGTTCAGACACTACATTTTCATCTGAAATCCTTGTTCTGTATTTAGATATAAAATTTACAGTGTAAAAAGTAGATGTGAAGCCCAATTTGTTTCAAACATATATTAACATTTTCTAACAATCTAATTGAGTACCAGTTTTGAAATCCTTTTCATTAAAATCAAATAGAATTGAAAATTTAGTACTATAGTTGGCCTCATCACATTTCAAGTGCTAATGGCTACAGTAGCTACTGGCTACGTATTGGTTCAGTGCCTCAAGGAAAGACTTCAAGATAAGAGGAAAAAGAAGTGTTTAGCTTCAGTAATTAAATGAGGCTAGCTTTGTCAAGCGAGAACAGGAATTTCTAAATATCAAAGCTTTACATATCAAAAGCAAAATTTGAATATCTGAATATTTTGAGTGTAATAAAATATTATATATAATGTAAGTATTATTATTATATTTTATTATCTGAGTATTTTATAGAGAAAACACAACTTATAAAGGGTGATAACACCAACCTAGGGGAAGGGAAGGGAGTACTTCCTGTCCTAGGAAGTGGAGGATTGGAGGAGAGGGAAGGGCTTAATGTGCCCACTTAGGTGAGCACCCATACATTAGAAAACCAAAGAAGGCAGTTGGTCACTGGATAACAGAAACTCCAGAGAGGTTGTGGAGATAACAGAAAGTAGAAGGGCTTGTACTTCATTTCTGGCTTGAAACTGGGAAAACAATTTCTCTTAATATACCTGCAGCAGGTAAGTCCGCAGAGAAGACAGTGGGAGCCCAGGGACCCTGCAGCAGAGCTTGGGAGGGTAGGCAGCCCACCTGGGACTACAAGGAAGATGTGCGGGTGATGAAAAGGATCTTTATTTCCTGTGAGCCTAAATGGACCAAGTCAGTATGGGGCCACAAGGACGTTAACAGTGGTTGTCAGTAGGGCACCAATGAAGCAGTGGGATACACACCTGGCAGTGGAGGCCAGTGAAAGCTGGTGGGTTGCCTCCCCACCTTGACCTTGAGGTCTTGCAGGCCTCCAACTAGACCCCACTGTTGTTTTTCCAGAAGAGAGAATAGTGAGAAACAGAACAACTAAGCATTTATTCAGAATTCCTCCCATCCCATTTCTATTCAGTGGAAGATGGGTGCTTATGATGAAGTTTAGATCAGTTATGGAAACTAGAGTTATTGCATGTTTTATGCAATCTAGATTATAGCACCGTACAGAAAATTTATGACTTCAATATCCCACTGCTTATTGCACCACCATTAGCACTCCTGACCCCCATCACAATCCTGAAAGGTCTGAATTAAGTGAACACAGGTCTGTCTGGCAAAGTCCATGGTCTTTCCACCATTGCATCACAATTTTGTTACACACCCCATCAGACACCTTTACATTGCTGTTTGGCAAATTTATCAATGAAACAAGAATATGAAGTCTGGGTACATAAATAAAACTTTCAGGACACTACAAGGTTGGCTAATAAATGAATGCCCCATTTTTTTTAAATAAAAATTTTATATGAAAAATGTCAGTAGCATTTTGTAAACAGATCTCAGGTGAAGTGCCATGAGGCTCTGTCCTTGATGCTGTCTTGTTATTGGTGATCTGTCTGGAGCTAACTAGAATCTGGGAGAAAGATAACTAATATACTATGATAGATGCCAGCATAAAAGTTCAAAATGGTGTTGACAGGGTAAAATATTGTTTTGAAAACAATAATAAATTTGATTTTTTGAACAATTTCAGGAGCCCAGGGTAAGGGGAACTTGATAAGGCACCAGTTCATGTGAAGAAGTCATGGAAGATTCAGTGGATCGCAAACACAGTTTGACCAATAATGCTATGAAGTTATTAAAACACACTCTCTCTCTCTCTCTCTCTCACACACACACACACACACACGCACACACACTAATCAAACCCAGTGCCCTGTTAGATTGCATCAATCAAAGTCATCAAAATCTGGAAATCGGTTTAAAGATAATCCAATCCTGACCTGACTATGAGAATACGGATCAATGAGTAAGACTATAGGGTGCAATCTAGAAAAGTCTCAGCTGCACTTTGGGCTGGTCAGTTGATAGTGGGCACCGGTTTGCTTAACTTTGGGCTGTACTCTTTGAGAGAAGTACTAACAGATGTCAAAAGCACTAGACTGTGCAGAGTGCTGAGGGATCTGGCCACTGAGTTATTCCCATATTGAGGGGAATTGAGGCTGTTTCATCTGTAGAAAAGAAGAGGCAAATAGTAAAAGAATACATATAATCATTTGCAAATAAACAATTAGTGGATGTCTTTAGGGCTAAATAGCACAAGAAAGGTGAAAGAAGCATGAAAACAAGAGAAAGAAAAAGGTTCTCCAAAAGCTAGACCACAATGAATAGCCTGGACTTGCCTTCTATGTCCTCACTCTAGTGAAGGAACCAATGAAAATAAATTATAACCATACATTGTGGCCAGTGTTCTCAGATGAGGAACAAGGTGCTTTGAGAACACAGCGGAGGACTGCATATGTTGTCTAGGATACGTTTCCCCCATCACTTCCCTTTTACCTGGAACTCTCATGCTCATTCTTCAGGATCTAACCATAGATGTCTCCTCTTTGAAGAAACCTAGCACAGTCTCTGGTACATAGTAGGTGCTTCATAAATATGTGTGTGTGTGTTTATTTTCATTTATTTTTATAATAGTATTGTTTTGTTATTAATAATAGTTCAATGTTTTCTCAATTTACACAAAAAATAGATATATATTATAACAAGTGAGTCAATGCATATTACAAACTAATAGGACATTATGATTATATTTTAGTAAAAGCAAACAAGTAAGCAAAACCTTTTTATATGTGTGTTAATTATTGTATATATTTGTATAAGCAAAGAGAAAAAGTATAGAAGAATATACACAAGGCTCTTAACAGGGAGCAAATGATCAGCTTTGGCTTTCTGCATCTTAGTGCTAATGGATATTTGTGGAATGGATGAATAAGCTCTGCTAATAATGATTAAATGGGTTGGCCTGCAAGGTAGTGAGCATCTACTGACCCTAGAGGACTGAGTGAATACCATCCTGCTCAAATCACACACCCTGCTGTTTGCATATTATTTTAGCTACATTTTGACATCTGGTCAACCTAGATGGTTTCATAAGTGAATTAGAAACCAAGAGAGCATAAATAATCAATTCCTGTTCTGTATCCAACATGCTTAATAGATTATTATGCCATAATTTCCTCTTCTGCAAATTAAGAATAATAGACTTTCTGTAAGGATAACACAATTAGACTGGTTTAAAAGGCACTTATGTTCATAAAGTACTAAAGAGTTGCTGAGTACAAGTGAAAGCTCTCTTAATTTTTCTTTTGTAACATCCATGCCAACTGATTATGCTACAGAAAAATTTGTACATTATAAAGCACTGCTATGATCTACTTTAAAATTAAATCTATAACCCTTGAAATTCACATAACCCTTGAAATTCAGCCACTGTCCACTCTCCACTCTGATGGAGGGAAAAGCCAAATACCAGGCTATTCCTAAAATAGAAGCTTTTTCATGAGTTTGCATTGTGGCTAGACTGTCTGTGGGCTCCTTATAAACCTTGCTTGAGTCATTAGGGCAATTTGACGATCAACTTGACATTCAAGAGAAACTTCACAGGGATGTAGCCCAAGCCCGCATTTTACTATGGGCTCATACAACTTGGCCAAGTAAGGGCTGGGCTGTATCTGAGATGGTCTTCGGGGGCGAGGGAAAGGCAAGTGTTTTCTGAAGCCAAATAGATTCTGTAGGGTATTTTGCACAAGGACCACATTTACACTATTTCCCACTTCTCTCTAATAGCAGAGCATAGAGGTAAGGTAGCCTTAGTTCTATGATTCTATGGTGGCCTCCTTTCTCCTGTCTTTAGTTCCTGACTGGCCTGCATTCACTGGTACTCAGCTTATGCTCATTGGCCATTTCCTCCAGGCAAGAAGTCAATGAAGTAGAAAGGAAGATTAGGAGATACCCAAGTGCCTTCCCTTTACTTTCCATTTACACCTGTCTTTTTTCAACAGTGCCACCGCAATCATCAAACTGTGCAGTCTTCATAATAAGCTTTGTCTTGATTCAGTTTTTAACCTATAAAATGGAGGTAATGATGATACCTAACTTAGATGATTGTTTTGTAGATTGAATGAGATAAGTAATCTGTTAATAAAATGCTTAGAACATTGCCTTGAAGAGCAATCACTCATGAAATGGTAGCTATAATTGATACTAGCAGTATTAATATTATTCAGTTATTATCCCACGTTTATTTTGTCTTAATGAGGACAGAATATATTGAGTATTAACAGATGTAAAGAAATGTAAAAGTAAGAAACAATTAACCAGCCTTATAGCTGTGTTAAAGAAAACCTCACAAGAAGCCCAAATTTTCCTCTCTATTCATACGCACTAGTCATACAAGGAGTTACTCAATTAGCTGCATCACTAGAAACCTGAAGTGGTGTGATAGCCTGGCCTTGTTATTCATGTGGGCAGAACTCTTTAACACATTCTCTCAGATTGGCAAAAGCATCATTTTCTCTTTCTCATCTCCTCCTGTTCCCCTCTCATGTATACTTATCCTCCATTACTGAAATTATCAAGCTTTTCCAAGCACAGGCTTAGACACACAGACGCAGCTCTGAAAGTCACAGGCCAAGATGGAGACAGTTCAGCTCCCCCCGCCCCAGACTATTGAGACCTGGGATGGATTGTAAAAGGCTAGAACTTGGCTAGAGAGATGCCTTGTATCACTTGGACTGCTTACATATTTAAACAGCCCCTTTTGGCAGCTACAAGGGCTGCAAACTTTGCCCAGAAAAAAAAAAAAAAATAGAGAAGATAATTACTGGATTTCATAGTGTTCTAAAATGGCTGGTATGAACTTAAAACTTAAATTCTGATTTTAGTTTACCCTCTTAAGCAGATGTATTGTTTATTTAACCAGGGACAATAGTTAAGGGTATATATGCATTTCTAAGAATTTTTCTGAGTATATTATCAGTACCAGATACTTACTGATGTTTATACCATAAAACCTGATTACATTATCAAAGTCATCTCTTTTACAATTGCTCTACTAATGACTTGAAATAATAATTGAATACAGTCAACAAATTTGCTTATAAAGTAATGCATAAAATTAAGAGCAGTTGAGGTATAGAATAAGTTAGATGGGGGAAGGGCCAAATAATTCTTGAGCATGGTGGCTTATGACATTTCATTCCCTGCAGTCAGTTGACACCATATGTTCATTAGCGTATGTCCAGATGCCAGAAATGTAGGTATCTATTCATTGTTTTGTGTAGTTGACACATTTCCCTTATTGTACTTAAGTATTTTATTGTCCTAATCCTGGCTGATAAAATGTAGTTAAAGTAATTTCACAACTTCATTTAACAACATGAAAGCAACCTTGGCATTACATTGAATCTTAAATTCCTTCTTCAAAGTAACATCTGTTTGGTAGAAATCTATTCCATTTTATTTTTTCTAGTTATATTCACAATCCTGGTTTTTATGAAGTATGCATCCTCTAAATATGGCATACACAAATGGAAACATTAAAAACACTTAAACACTTCATGAGTTTTCCCCCTTCTAACAATATTGTTGAGGTTGATCTAAAATGAAAATTCAGATAAAATAAGAATGGATATAGTAAGAATAAAAAGAAAAAAAGACAATTGGACTATCTGTGCTTGGTGTTTCTAGATGATTAATAATCTTATATTAAGAATTGGCCATTTGTAACAGATTGCCATATAAGGTAAGTAAAATGAAACAATTGCTACTCTTGAATTCTGCTTTTAAGAAACTTATTTCAAAAACTTCGTAAACTCCAGTTAATGATTTGAACCATACAGCCATATGTATGTCTACAAATATATGTTTGTATGTACACATGATATTCTATGCTAATAAAGGAAATGCCTTCATGAAAAGTCATGTTTTTTATTTAACATTTCAGATGTACATTACCAACACAATCAAAGCCAAGGGAACCAGACTTGCTAAGCCAGTTCTATGCTTGGGCTTAATGTGTTTGGCATTTCTTACTGGACTCAACAGAGTAGCAGAATATCGAAATCATTGGTCAGATGTTATAGCAGGCTTTCTGGTTGGAATATCTATAGCAGTATTTCTGGTAAGTACAAATTTCTGTATATATCATTGGGTTTTTAATTAACTTGCATAATCACCTATGAGAAAATACAAGTGTGAATCACTGGGTTTGTCTAAATGTAGTATATCAAACAAGTCATTCATTTAAGTCATTCATTTCTTCCTCCTCCCCCATTTGTTCTGCCACAAGTCGGGTTTGGGGATGAAAAAAATACAAATCCTACACTTAAAGTTGAACAATATATTTTCATATAAAATAGAACTGGCCTAAAAACACACTGTCCCTCCCAAATAGTTTTTAAGACTGGGGTAAAAACTGCCTATAATATTTTTTAAGGATTTATGACAAACTTTATATAAATCTTTAAAAATGTTTCAGGACTGGTTTGGATATTTTTTAAAAATTCCTCAGGGAAGTTGGCATCATGTGGTATGGAGAGCATCCCAAAGTCCCCTAGTGCCTCCCTGCCGTACTCTCCCTGAGCCTCCATGTCCCAGTGCTTTCTAACAGGTCAACCTCACCTGTGAGATGAGGCGTTTTACGTCAGTAACTGAAAACTCATGAATAGTTTCCAAGACCGTACCTTGTCAAATCATGTTTCACCACACAGTAAACAGCATAGACAGTGACTTATGAAGTAAGCATTCCATGTATACTCTTATTATGAAATCTTCTAGGAATATCTCCATAGGTTTTGGTTGTTAGAAAATGTATTTTAGTCTGACTTTAGAATTCATCATTATTTATTTAACGAGAGGCAATAGTCAAGGGTTTATATGCATTTCTAAGTATTTTTCTGACTTATTATCAGTACCAAATACTTACTGATGTTTATACCATAAATTCTGATTATACTATTAGATTATACTATTAAAGTGTAGTATAATCATGAGTATATAACATTTTATAAGTATAAGTATGTGATAAACAGCCCAAACTTCCCTCTGTACTCATGTGCACTAGTCATTATGAGTATAGCACATTTTACATAAATGAAACAATGTGTAGACTATGAATCAAACATATTTTTGCATTGACACATTATAATTTTAAAAATACTTTATGTACATTTTGATTACATTTAAATTGCCCTTACATGTAACTTTACTTTGTTAGCCTCATTTTACTAGTTAATAATCAGTAAGCAAACACTTCGGTGAATCTTTCCAGCTACCAAATGCTGAAACATAATTTATGTACTGGGCATTTTAAATAAGTTATTTCCTCCAGAATCTCCTGTGGTAAAGTAGTCACCATGACCTCATCTCTGTACTGCATCCTGTGCTTCTTTTTGATACCACTCTCTGTGATTCCCAAGGTCCCTGGGAGACTTAGACTCAACCTTCTTTCATTCCTGGAGGTATCCTCTAGCCTCATGAAAACTGGGGCCCTGGCTTGAACCAAAACCTTTTTTTTTTTTCATTCACTCACACAGTTGAAACTGGTTAACATTCAGAAAGCAAAACCAACAACAAACTTTACATAAATCCTTACAAAAATATTATAGGCAAAGCCAAGAGCATACACGTAGCCAAAATTTCAAAGCAGTAATGTCAGATGCAACTGTGTTTCAGCTCTGCGGGTCCATAACATATTCACTGGCATTTCATCAGCCTTCTTGTTTATCTGTGACTATTGCCACCTTCCCTATACTTCCGGTGAACACCTTACCTTACAAGGCCAACACCAGAATGCTGGTGCCTTCCAAGTCGCTTCCCTGTCTGGTGAATGTTGAGCTGAGCTCTGGATCCCCCTTGAGCTCAAGACCCTCCAATTGCACATGTTGAGAAAATTTCATGATAGCCCTTTGAACATTCCCGTTCTCCCAGGAAAATGACTTCATGAAAAGATTATATGTAAATAATGCCTATATAATGACTAAAAATATATTTATGCATTCATTCACAACCTTTTATGAATGTGAATGCCTATAGGTATATCTAAATAACAGCCTCCCTAAAGGATCATTATAAGGCTCTATAAAGGTTAAACAAAATAGTACGAGTTCAGCGAATGACTACATGAATGACTGGACAAAGTTCCATAAACTATAGTTTGCTTCCTCTCAGCCCCTTTTGCCCTATGTGAGATTTGTGTTTTGAAAATATATTTACAGGACGATAAGACAAAGTTGAGGATAGAAGAGATAGGTTATGCAGCACCAGGGAAACAGGATGGTGCAGATTGGTCCTCAGTGGCACAAAGAGGGAGGATATCCATCATGTCCTCCAGAATATTTAGGAGGTGGAATGGTTTGGAGCCTGGTGGAACATGGAAGGTGATATGGACGAGGCACAGGGAGCCTTCTATGATGATTCCCAATTTTCTCATTTGGGAAACTCAACACATTTATTTTGAGCAGTAACTCCAGCTCTGGCCTGTAATATGTTGTAATATCCTAGGGTGTTTCCAATTATCTTGCAGTGTGTGCAGAATTCTAAAGTGATTCCAAAATAAAATTAATGCTAATCTACTCCGGATCTCTGTCTTGGTTAAAGGAACCCAGAGTACCCAGTCACCCGGACTCTATGCCTAACATTTGCCTTTGGCTCCTTCTCCTGTTTCATTCCACACACCAGTGATTCATTTAGGCCAGGTTCATTTCCACTATAAAAATATTTCTTCCATGTCTTGTGTCTTTGCTCTCTGACCATAATTTTGAATTGTAGACATTATTGCTTCTTACTAAAATAGTGAGGCCTTCCCTGAACCATGTTTAAAATGACTACTTCTCCTTGAGGATTCCTTTCCTCATTCCCTACTTTACTTTTCTACATAGGATGTTTCAGCCTTTAATATGTAATATTAATTAATGTGTAATAAATTAGTGTGCAATATACCATATGGAACTTTTTTGGTTTTGCTTTCCTATCAATCCCACTAGAATGTAAGCTCCTTGTGAAGTTTGTTTGTTTGTTTTGTTCACTGCATATTCCCAGTAACTAGAACAAGGTCTGATACAGAGGAAGCACTGAATAAATGTATGATGAATGAATTAATACATGAAAGAATGAATAAAGAATGTTTTATTTACTTAAAAGAATACTTAAAAGAATTCTTTTAAGGATTAAGTGAAATCCCACATGTAAGAAGTGCAGCCTAGTGCAGACAAGACATTGAATACCACAGTCTTCACGTTTGATGACTATATTCAAACCCTTTAGACACTTGAGATTTGTCTCAGACAAGATCCAGTTTCCCCAGGAAGTTTCCCTGATTGGCTGATTTTTCCATTTTTTCCTGCATTTCTACCACTCTTTGAGTCTGTCCTCTTATAATTTAATAAGGAATTAATGCTGTGTTAATTGTATTACTCTTATCTCATGGGCATTTTGTTTCAGGTTAGACAGCAGAATCACGATACTTAGCAAAATACAAAACAAATACTAGTTGAACAATATTTGTAGATTGATTATGATATATATGATAGTGTCACGCAGACTAGCTCAAGTTTATTGAGCCGCAACAATAGCTTGTCATGTTATGATATATAACAGTAACAATAATAGCTATTGTGCTCTTTACTACATTATTGCAATTAACCCTCAGAACGGCTCAGTGAAATGTTTTTATTGTCTTCATTTTGCAGGTTTAAAAAAAATTGAAGCCTGATTATATGAAGTAACTTGCCCATGTTCACAAAGCTAATAACTGAGAGATCCAGGATTATGATCCAGACCAGTTTGACCCCAAAGCCCATGCACTTAACCCCATACAATAATGATGTTTCATTTACCACAAAGAGTGAAAATGAACAAGAATGGATCAGATTAAGTAATCATCACGACAGGAAAAAGAAAATATATATATAGTGATGATTTACTCATATCATCTTGGTAGGAGAGAATAGAATTACAAGAATTATACATGTGGAAGTCACTCATGTAAAAACAGAATGTCTGAAAGCAGAGTAACGTTAAATTGTATAAGCACATCAGAAAATTTGACAATTTCTGTCCTAGATGCTTGCTCATTCATTAATCTGATCCTTCACTGTGACAGTGGGAACACAGCGGTGAGCAAAAAAGAACATCTCTGCATTTGTGGAACTTGGAAGAGACACATCAATCAAAGTATTACTTTAAATGATGTTTAATTTCATACTAAGTGCTCTGATAAAAAGAATCACAGCTCCATGTGAGCAAAAAGCAAACAAACAAAAACAAAATAAACCGTCCTAGCTAGGAGTTCAAGGAAGGCATCCATGAGGAAGTGAAGCTGAGATGAGATATCACGGCTGAGTTAGATATGGCATCCAAAAACAGTGAAGGTGAGGAGTATCCAAACAGCTGGAAGTGAAAGCTAACAGAAAGTGTTTTGAAAACAGAGAAGAAAGGCTGTAAAAGTGGGCCTGGGCCAGAGTTTACACATTAAGAAATATGGAAAGCCAAGCCATGAATGGCGTTAAGGGGGTAACACAATCCAGTTTGCATTTGGAAAGATCATTCTCACATTATGGTGGAAATAGAGGGGCCAAGATTAGATTCAGAGAGATAGTTTATGAAGCTGTGTAGGTATCCAGGCAACAGGTGGTAGTTGCTTAGTTTTTGGAGTTGGTGGAGGAGATAAAATGAAGAAAATATAAGAAATCAAGATACATAGATATCAAGATATTTAGAAAGTGACATTGAGCAGATTCAGTAACTGGTCATGTGTAAGAGGTGTAAAGGATTAATTCAAGTTTTTAGCCTTGTGCAGCTGCATTGGGGTGGAGGTGGGTGTTGAGGGATGGGGTGGCACGTTGCCTTTCCTTGAAAGTGTCCAGAGAAAAGATCAGGTTTGGAGTGGGTGCTGGAGGGGACAGATCTTGAGTTTAGTTTTGAGTAGTTGTTGAATTGTCATACCTTTGCCAGACAAAGAAATGAAGTTAATTTAGTGATCTATTGCAACCTTTTCACTTTCAAATTGATAAAACTGAGACCCAGAGAACTGTCTGAGAACGTATAGACTCAGGCATGCTCAAGATCAAACACCAAGTCCCTCACTTTTTCTTATCACCATTTTTACAAACAGGACATCTGTTCCATACTTGTAAATGTTAGCAGACAAGACTTCTTAAATATTGGGAGTCTAACTCTACAGAGGATTAGGTAATTTATTTCCCGATAATTAAAATACTAAGAAGAATAATCATGATGCTAGTAGATACAATTTGATCAGTATCTGCTATGGGTTAGTCACTTAAGTATTTCATATGCAAATTCCTAGCTGCTTCAGTGGAATTACCTTGATCCTTAATTAAGGCAACGAGATAACCAATACATCGTTTCAAAGAGTTTCCAAAACCTACATAATATAAAATAATTATCATTCCAGAAGCCCATATTGTCTGTAGATAAACTTTTATCACATGAGATCCATATATCTATGTACAGTTATTTCATTGTTAACAAATTTTACTTCAAAATAATTATCAATGTTATTCATCTTCCCAATTTTCCAATAATTTCTACTACTAGTGAAAAGGGAAATATGTGTATATGTGTATGTATTTCATGGAATGGGTGTGAAACTGCTTATTTGTTTCATTGTTGTTATTGTTGGCTAAAATTCTTGACTATATCATTTGTATTTTAGAGTAGTGGTCGGTCAGCCAACTGCAGCCCACAGACCCAAATATGATCTGCTGCCTATCTTTGTAAATAAAGTTATTTTTGAATATTGACACTCCCATTTGTTTATGAACTGTCAGAGGCTATTTTGGCACCAAAAAGGCAGTTGAACAGTTGCAGCAAAGGTTGTAAGGCTGCAAAGCCAAAAATATTTACTATGTTCCTTTAACACGAAAAATTTGCTTACTTTATCTCTAGAGCAATCAGTATCTGTTCGACCTTTGTGGGGTCATGAAGCTGGTAACATCATGAGGTAGTAGTTTTATCAAGTACCCATCTCTAAGCCTTTACTGTCCCTTGCTTTAAAGATCTTTAAAGTGGCAACTGCAAAGTTGAGGTATCAAATTACCAGGCTTTTTTTTTTTTTTGAGACAGAGTCTTTGCTCTGTCACCCAGGCTGGAGTGCAGTGGCGAGAACTCGGCTCACTACAAGCTCCGCCTCCTGGGTTTACGCCATTCTCCTGCCTCAGCCTCCCGAGTAGCTGGGACTACAGGCGCCCGCCACCTCGCCCGGCTAGTTTTTTGTACCTTTAGTAGAGACGGGGTTTCACCGTGTTAGCCAGGATGGTCTCGATCTCCTGACCTTGTGATCCGCCCGTCTCGGCCTCCCAAAGTGCTGGCATTACAGGCATGAGCCACCGCGCCCGGCCTAAATTACCAGGCTTTGATCTATGTTTCTAATCTGTAGTTCTTCTGGGAAGTGGAAGGATAAGAAGTCTGTAACAGTTTGCAAAGAAGTATTTTTCTGACATAAAGTCTCAGTACATGTTATTATTTTATGGATTTGTAAATTTTATTTAAAAACTGGAAAGCAACCAAGATCTAATTGGCCTTTGAAGATATTCAGTAATGAATTCTACTAAAGAAAAGGCTTTTCAGTGTAACATTTATGAAAATATGAAACGTAAATGTATAATTATATATTAAGTACTTACGTTACAAAATGAACGTTAGGTTATAGCTGCAAGTAAGTCCTGTATTTTGATTTGTAATAGAATATGAAGCACAGAAAATAAAACTCAAGAATACCTTTCCCAAGAATACCTTGTTTATTGTATAAGCAAACAGTAGCAAATAATTTTCCAGGTATGTTTAATTCATTATTTCTTAAATATGATTCACCTGCATTAGAAGCTTCTTGAATGTATTTTTGAAGTGCCAACTCCTAGGCCCCATTCTTCATTTACTAAATCAGAATCTTTAGGGGAGGGCTTCAGAGTATGCATCTTTAACAATGCCAAAAATGTATTTTTATGCACATTAAGTATGAGAACCTCTGGTTTAGTTCAAATTCTGTCACCTGTGAGATATAATCCATTGAAACAAGGGTCAATTTTCTTTATGTAGAGGGTTTTCTATTTCAGTGGTAGCCCCGGTAAGCTATTGTTGGTATGCCGAGTATATATGGGACACAATAATAGATGACAAACTAGGTTCATTAAGGGATGCTGCTAAATTAGAGAGTGCCAATTGTAAAAGGTTTATTATGAATATAATGATACTGAAGCAATAAAAAATAATTAGCATTTAAATTAAATTGTAGGTTAGCCATATTAGGAAAAGGTTAGCTTGCTATAAGTTTTTATAAGGTTGGTGTTATGATCGATTTGAGCATTGACTATACTTTAATGAAAATTTTTGAATAGTAAAATTGTCATAATTGAGTGAGCTACATATTAACTGTGAGTTTTCTTAAACATATCTGCATTGGAGCAG
This sequence comes from Macaca mulatta, assembly GCF_049350105.2. NCBI lineage: Eukaryota > Metazoa > Chordata > Mammalia > Primates > Cercopithecidae > Macaca > Macaca mulatta. The sequence goes on from NC_133406.1 coordinate 141,341,819, forward strand.
CTATTAAAATTTATACAATAAACTTTACAATAAATGTATATGATAAATCGGTATAAATTCATATACATGTAACATTTAAGTAACTTTAATACTTTCTTAGATGTTTAGATTTATTAAGCTCCTCAAAAGGGTGAAAGTCACAGTGAGCACAGTTTGCTTTAACTGTAATTGTTTTCTGAAATTTTAGGTTGTGTGCGTGGTAAATAATTTCAAAGGAAGACAAGCAGAAAATGAGCATATACACATGGATAATCTGACACAGATGCCAACAATCAGCATTCCTCGAGTAGAAAGTCCTTTGGAAAAGGTAACATCTGTACAGGTGATTCACAATTTAAATTCGAAACTATAATATCTAGAGCAAATGAATCATCATTCCTGTATGTATATCTGGAGCATGTCCACACAGTTTATGTTGATTTACTTAGCCTCAGAGTGTAATGTGATATTTAGCAAGAATTTAGCCACTAAAGAGATAATAATAGAAAAATATATATCACATTTAAAAAATCTGTAGGCTGGTCACAGTGGCTCACACCTGGCCTGTAATCAATCCCAGCTCTTTGGGAGGCCAAGGCGGACAGATCACTGGAGACCAGGAGTTCAAGACCGGCCTGGCCAACGTGGAGAAACCTCATCTCTACCAAAAAAATACAAAAATTAGCTGGGCGTGGTGGCATGCATCTGTAGTCCCAGCTACTTGGGAGGCTGAGGCACCAGAATCACTTGAACCTGGGAAGCAAAGGTTGCAGTGAGCCAAGATCATGCCGCTGCAGTCCAGCTTAGGCAACAGAGTGAGACTGTATCAAAAAATAAAATATGTGTTTGTCTTCCTCATGCTAAAAGGTGAGGAGTACCTGTATGTGAAATCTATTTAGTACTTTGCCGTAGTTTCTAAATAAGGAACATTGTGTACTGGTCTCACACATAGGAAAAATAAAATAGTTTTCCTTGAGGATATATTGCAATTTTTACAAAATATATTCCGTATCTTCCATGTTCCATTTATAGGAGAAAGTGCTCAGCACAATGCCTGGCCCACATTCACAATTCAATAAGGATTTGTTGAATCTCAGTGCACAAAGGTCTGCCATCAGGAAAACACCAGTCATGCTCTTCTAATGAGGGAGATTCTGAGACTCCATTGGGCTGAATGCAGCCAGATAGTAGCACTTGGCCTGGTCGGCCAAGGCCTCATTGGGCATGGCAGTGAGCACAGAAACCAAGTATTTGATAAAAACTTTTCTTGAGACTTTTGGAAGAACCACATAGGATAATATTTCGTAAATGTTGGTGCAGTTATGTGCATTTGTAACTAGTTAAATGATTGCTCTGAGGTATACTAGTGGCTTCTCTTCAGTCTTGTTCACTTCCACATTTGGTCAGTATCTTAGCTGAAGAGTCAGTTACACACTAATCAGGTATTCAGATTGTGTGTATCTGTGAAAGATAATTAACATATTCAACGAAAGAATAAAAATTCAGTGACTGCAATGAGATGCAATTCATATTTAACTAGAAATAAAGGAAACATTTTGTATTTGGATTTTTTAAAAACTTCATGTGTAAAGTAGGGTACATCTAGGTTAATTGCACAAATGAAAAAGGCTTGGGGTGTAACAGGCACCAAGTCAACATGTGTCAACAGTATGATAGGACTAACAAAAGAGTTAAATGGTCTTAAGGCCCACTTGGGGAAAATGATACCCTGAATGAGGGGGTTGATGGTGTGCACTGCTAGGCTCTGGTCAGACCAACTTTGAATAGTGTGTACTGATCTTGACAACACAGTTTTAAAGTGGACATTGATAAAATAGTTGATACTCAATAAATATTTGTTAAATGAGTGAATGAATTTCTTTGGGATGTACTCAACATCATGGATTACGAGGGACTGTTGGAGGAACAAAAAAAAGTGCTTAAAGAAAACTCATGAAAGAAGCAATAGCTTCCCATAAGAATCTGAAGGACTCTTGTATGACAGAGGGGTGAGATGTGTTCTGGAGGGTGTCTGAGATCACAATTAGGACAAAGCAAAGTGAGTGTAAGAAGATAAATAATGGCTAGAAAGAAGAAAAAACTCTGAAAATGAAATGGCTGCCTTAAGAGAGATAAAATTTCCTTTTACTATAGGAATTCCAGAATAGCTAAATAATTACTTGCCCATGATACTTTGGAGAGAATTCAAGCATTCAGGTAAGGATAGAAGTATTTAATGATAATAATATACTAACACTAATAATGACTACCATTTAATAATCATCAGTATGTGTCAAGTCCTGTGCTGATGGTTTATATAAATCCCACAAAATACTTCTATGCTCTACAAATACAATTTCAGTACTCACAGCAATTTTTAAACACGATCCTCATTATAATGGTAAGAACTGCTAATACTCAGTATTCCTTCTCCCCTTCTTCCTTTTAATAATTGAATCCCCTAATTTTAGCTATATTCATGACTGCCCAGCTACAATCTATGTTTCCCAGCTTCCCTTGCAGTTAGGTGTAACCATGAGACCAAGTTTAGACAAATGGAATGTGAGCAGAAGGAATAAGTTCAACCTCTGATTTATCTCTTTGAAGACTCTTGCCCTGGACATTCTCTACCCTTTCTCACCAAATGAAAAAGGTATGACTGGAGCAACCTCGGAAATCCCTTTGTAAGATGATCAATCTATCCTGCTAACCTGGGTCCCTGGATGAGCTTATGGAACAGATTTCACCCAGCCTAGATGGTTCTGAGAAAGAAGTGAACTACTTTCTCCTCTCAGCCATTAAATTGTTCTAATTTCTTTTCTATAGTGACTTAGCTGATATCCTATTACAATGCATATTCCTATTTTACAGTTAAGAAAACTGAACTTCCAACTGGTTAAGTAATTTGCAAAAGTCCAGATCATTGATAAACAGCTGAGAAAAAATATACAATGTAATGTTTTGAGACACATACCTATGTAAGAAAATGTGTTTAAAAGCTGAATAATCTGTACAAAATTAGATCTTGTTTAACTTACTAAATAAAGATTAAAAACAGTAGAATTTAGCCCAGGGATAATGGTTCATGCTTGTAATGCCAGTGCTTTGGGAGGCTAAGGGGGAAGGATCCCTTAAGGTCAGGAATTTGAGACCACCCTGGGCTGTAACAATAGCGAGACTCCATTTCTGCAAAAAAAAATTAAAAATAAAAATTAGCCAGGTGTGGTGGCATGTGCCTGTAGTCCCAGAGACTCAGGAGACTGAGAGAGGATAACTGCTCGAGCCCAGGAGTTCAAGGCTGCAGTGAGCTATGATCACACCACTGTACTCCAGCCTGGGCAACAGATAGAGACCCCATCTCTGATCCCATCTCTAAAAAATAAGGGTTGTGAAATATAGGAAGAGATCTTAGACATATTTTGAATAATATGGTCAGGGTAACTATTACAACCTTTTCATTTTGTATACGTCTGAAATTAACTTCAGTAATAATCACTGCCTTCTACCTTTTAACATTTATTTGCATGAATGTTCTTTGGTAGCTTTCTAGCATTGCCAAATATTCATATATATCATTACATCATTATATCTATTAAATTATTTAAAAGGTTCTTGTCAATGTTATGCTAGTTCATTTTTATTTATAGGGAGCTTTGAAATATTTGATAGTAAAAGCAAAAATATTCTATTCATGTATAAATTGTTAGAGATGAGTATTCGTTAATATATGTATTCATGTACATATTAGGTTAAGTGGCATGTTTCTTTTATTAATTTTTTGGTTCATAACAAATTTATGCACTCTGTTTTCACTCCGGTAGCTAGGAAATAAAAATGGTTTGAATCTGATTCAGTTCTCCCCTTACTCACTATAGTACATTGGCACCACATTGAGCTCCAGCTTTACTCTCCCATCTTTGTATTCCTGTTCCCAGGCAGGATGCTGTCTGCACAGTGCAAGTTCTGCCCCCTGCAGTCACAAAGAGCATGGGATGATCACAAGGCCAGGTGCTGAGAATACATCTCAGGCATGCCTTTGGAACTGTGCTGCTGAGAGGACATGTATTTGTGTTCATCAGGCAGAAAGGGAGGAAGGCTACCACTTAAGGGAAGCCTACAATAGCTTTCTCTTTTTGTGTGTGATAAGGAGCATTTGGGATAAATACACAGCAGGTCTTCGAATGACATCATTTCATTCAATATCATTTCTTTCTAACACCGATGAGAAAAAAACAAAAACACACACACACTCTCTCTCTCTCTCTAGCTAGGGCTGCTGTCTGGAGTTTGCACATTCTCCCCATGTCTGCATGGCTTTTCTACCCTGTTTTCCTCCCACCTCCCAAAGACTACCTATTAGGTGAAGTAGCATGCTTAAATGGTCCCAGTGTGGGTGAATGTGATGTGTGTGTGTTAGTGCACCTGCTGTGGGATGGCATCCTGTCCAGGGCTGGTTACTGCCTTAGCCCTGAGCTGCTATGCTAGGTTCTGGCCACATGCTACCCTGAACCAAAATAATTGGGCAGATAATTATCATGCTTGTTTCTATTAATCTTTCTTTTTTTTTTTTTTTTTTTTTTTTTGAGACGGAGTCTTGCTCTGTCGCCCAGACTGGAGTGCAGTGGCCGGATCTCAGCTCACTGCAAGCTCCGCCTCCCGGGTTTACGCTATTCTCCTGCCTCAGCCTCCCGAGTAGCTGGGACTACAGGCACCAGCCACCTCGCCCGGCTAGTTTTTTGTATTTTTTAGTAGAGATGGGGTTTCACCATGTTAGCCAGGATGGTCTCGATCTCCTGACCTCGTGATCTGCCCGTCTCGGCCTCCCAAAGTGCTGGGATTACAGGCTTGAGCCACCGCGCCCGGCCTCTATTAATCTTTCTTAAATGTATGTATGTATAATCACATTTATTCCAGTGTTTTATATTAGAACCATTTTGGTCTTTATTTAGAAGTTTGGTGATGTCTTTGTGACCAGAAATATGCCATAGAAACTTAATTCCTGCTTATATCAATTAGCCTATGGTCAAATTGGTTTCATTATACTTCATTCTACTTAAACTTGGTTTCCAAGAGCCTGTGAACATCACTAAGCGGGTACTCACCTTATTGCATTAATCATGGCTCATATTGGTAAACAAGTAAATGCAAAATTCTTCCCAGTACTTTGATCTTAATAATTGATAGTTGGAGAGTGGCATTAGACCTTAAAGCTGGCCCTCTGAAAAACGTAAGGGAGCCTGGTGTGAAAGTTTGGTCTGCAAGCATGACCAAGAGTTTTAGCATTATTATGCCAAGCTGTCATTTTCTGGTTGTCACTTTTGTATGGAGAAGGCAAAGGGTTTCGTTTAGAAATTATGTACTTATATAACCTTTTATGTTCAAAGTACATGTTTGACAAACTATAAGCTGCAGTGTAATTATAGCATACCAGCATTCTTTATTTTTACGCCAGCAATTTATCCCTTAATTATAGGGAGTTTTTCATATAGCTAATTACCATAGTTTATGAGGAAAAGTCCTGATTTTTCTGAAAGCCAAGTATATCTGAACATTCATTACATTTGGTTTGTGAAAATAATTAATCATCTGTGGAAACTGGCCCATTATATCCCAACGTCCACTAAATATTCAGGTTACTAGTAACTTTTGTATGACTCTTTGTCGTATTAAATCATGAAAAGCTTAAATATATATGAGTAGTGAATTATTAAATCAACGGGATCCAGTACATTGTAGTGTAGTGCTTTTGCTCTTAGGTTCTGGAGGCAAACTAGCTGAGAATTTTGGATAATTTTGAACTTAGGCAACTCACTTAAATGCTTGGTGATTCAGTTTTCTCTTTCATAAATTGATCATTATATGAGTTCAATAAGTTAATGGTAAAGCACTTAAACCGTGTCTGGTACCAGTGAAACCCTTAATAATCGTAACTATAATTATTATTATTATTTAAAAGCTAAAATGGATGAGGTAAATCAAGACATGGGAAGTTTTCCAATATATATTGGAAAGTTTTTAAAAAAAAAAACTTTATATGTATATTAAATGTATATATAATAAAATCACTTAGGCAAAATACCATCTATTTATCTTTAGTAGTATAGAAAGGGACATGTGGATGAGAGAGAGAGAGAGAGAGAGAGAGAGAGAGAAAGAAAGAAAGAAAGAAAGAAAGAAAGAAAGAAAGAAAGAAAGAAAGAAAGAAAGAAAGAAAGAAAGAAAAGGAAGGAAGGAAGGAAGGAAGGAAGGAAGGAAGGAAGGAAGGAAGGAAGGAAGGAAGGAAGGAAGGAAGGAAGGAAGGAAAGAAAGAGAGAAACAGACACCAGTCAGAGCAATGCTTAAACTGAAGGAGTCAACTGAGGTTAGTGGACCATGACCTTATCCACATTTCTGACCTTTCTTTCCTTCCTTCCTCCTTCCTTCCCTCCTCCCTTCCTTCTTTCCTTCTTTCTTTTCTTCCTTCTTTTCCTTATTCCTACAATGAAATACTATACTATTCATGAATAAGTTTATGACTGAAAGTCATTATCTTTTTAAAAATTATTCAATTATTTAAGGTGCTCTCTGAGGAGGTTCCAGTGCTTCCTCATTGGATTGACTGCTGATACGTTCAGATAGACAAAAGGCCCTCAGAAAAACTCCCCCAGGGTAATTTAAAACCCTGTACTTTCTTAGGGCTCACACGACCTTTCTGAAAGTGTTTGGTTTAGTTTTCTCTGCCAAATTGTGTATGGAAATCTTGGGGGTATCTCTCACACCTTCATACCCAGGGTTCAGCTTTCTGTGGCACCTGCAGCCATCCCTATTTTAGGTACCAGTAGCCCTGGGGCCCTTCATGTGAGCCGTGTGCAGATGCTTCTCATTTACAGGATCTACAAACCCCCCATCCACCCAAGGACCCAGGGAGCCAAATATCCTCATGGGCCACACCACCCCTTTCTCTCAAATTCATGCTTTGCTGGCTCTGGTCTTCAGTGGCCCACATATCTCAAACAAAACAAAAGCTTCGGTGTTGCTGGCTTCAGGATATCTCCAAGACACAAAGACTCTATTAATTATTCTTAGGAGTCCAAGAAACAAATGTTTGACTCTAGGAACTAGAGATGGAGACGTTTACATTTCGTTACCTTTACACTCCTATATTATCAAAAATAATGTAGGAATTAATATCTTAATAGCTGTGTCACCAAGAGTGAAAACTAGATAAAGTAAAATTCTTTTGGCATTTTGACTAGATATGGTACAAATAAACCCAGTTTTAGGAAATCTCACAAAGGACAATGCCATTTTTTCTTTGCTCTTTAAGAAATACAGTGTTGTACGAGTAGCTAAAAGTCTATGTGGCCCCAATAATATCCCAAAATTCCAAAGAGTGGGAATGAGAGCGAGGAGCAATCTCTAACAGAGTAAGGAGTTCGTTTCATTTGGAGAACATCTGAACACCTTGGATCAACACCATGTTGAGACAGAGTTAGCAAATAAGCAAATGCCCAAAGAAAGCTCTGAGACAAGAAGCTGTCCTCAGATTAGGCTTCTCACTATTAGGGGTTCATGCCAGATCAAGGAAAGCTTTTATGAACTGGATGGGTACCTCACACCTGGATGAGGAGTTCCCTTTGTCCAGAACCAAAACCTGCCTGCAAGGATTGCACATACTCCTTGAATAGAAGTTCGACTGAACTGATCGGTAGTCTTCCTGGTTTCAACAAACATAATGAATGAAATTGTATAGAGACAAAGTGACCTTCCTGAAAATGCTCATGGTCTTAGCTTCTTCTCACAGTCCTCTCAGACTGATGATATAAAACTACATCCTCCAGCTTTTCTGCTCATGATCTAAGTAGAGGATTCCCTAGCAATTCATGATTATCATTAAGAGATAACTGATGACTCCTTTCCCACTCATTTTAGGAAAATGAACTGAGCTAAATCTGTCCTATTTCAAGCATGAATAATCAGGACAAGAACTTAAATCCTTTCAAATGACACAGAAGAGAGAGAAAGAGATATTTTAATAGAGCATGGGGTTTTTGGGGGGGTTTTGTTTGTTTGTTTTTAAGAAACGAACAAACAAACAAACCTGCTCTCTGAAGAGGTTTCAGTGCTTCCTCATTGGATTGACTGCTGATATATTCAGATAGACAAAAGGCCCTCAGAAAAACTCCCCCAGGGTAATTTAAAACACTGTACTTCCTTAGGGCTCGCACGACCTTTCTGAAAGTATTTGGTTTATTTTTCTCTGCCAAATTGTGCATTTAGCACAATTTTTTTTTAAGAAACAAACAAAAGATTACAAGAAATTTGGCTGGGCGCCGTGGCTCACACCTGTAATCCCAGTACTTTGGGAGGCCAAGGCGGGTGGATCACCTGAGGTCAGGAGTTCAAGACCAGCCTGGCCAACATGGTGAAACCTCGCCTCTCCTGAAAATATAAAAATTATCTGGGCCTGGTGGCACGTGCCTGTAGTCCCAGCTACTTGGGAAGCTGAGGCAGGAGAATCGCTTGAAACCGGGAGGCGGAGGTTACAGCGAACCAAGATCATGGCACTGCACTCCAGCCTCGGCAACAGAGTGAGACTTCATAAAAAAAAAAAAGAAAAAAAATATATATATATAACAATAAAAATAATTAAATTTATTGTAGATACCATCTTCTTCCCACAGTCAAGGAAATTAAAGAAAACTTGTGAAATGAATGTCAGATGAAAGATAGCTGACACAATCAGGAATGTAATATAAGAAAACAAATAATGTCATGGTGGGATTAAAACTATACTAGAAACCATAAAGAACAAAGTTCACACTGGAAAAAGTTGTTGGTTATATTATTTTATAATTTAAAAAATGAGAATTAAATTGATATCTGAGAAAAGATCATAGATGTGGAGGACATACCACAAAAACCTAACATGTGAATCATTGTATCTGAAGAAGATGACAATATTTAGAAATACACTTTAAAGGAACTTTTCTTCCAAATAAATACTTGAATCTTTAAGCTGGAAGGGTTAAAAGGATAAAAAATAACTATTGAAATATGTATTGGAATTAGATGCTCCTCAGTGAAATTTTTGAATTTCAGTACTCAAGAAAGAACCTTGTAAGTTCTGTGATAGGTAGTAGTATTGTTCCCAGTTATTAGCTATTTCCTTCCTTAGGCAGAGTGTTCTTCCTACTCCAGTTACTTTGGACTTGGTCAATAACATGTGACTAGACCTGATATAAACTTCATTAATCAGAAACATGTAGAGCTATCATGAGTTTCTGTCAGTATTCTTGCCCCTGCCTTTTTGCAGGAAAAGATCATTTTCCAGACAAGTACTGCTGCCTCAGCCTGGGCTGTAAAATGGAAAGACAGGAGAAGCCAGCCTGCCTCCAACCTGTGGCCTAGAGCAGATTAAGAACCTGGCCAACAACATGTAGTATGAGGATGAAATAAGTATTATTGTTGGAAGTCACTGAGCCTTTGGGGTTGTTATACTATATATATACACATATACTATATATATACACATATATATACAATATATATATACATACACTAGGTAATACTATATATTATAGTGTGTGTATATATAATATATATAATGTATATAATATACACACACTATATACAGCCACACACTGTATATAGCCACACACTGTGTATATACTAGGTATATAGCATTACCTAGTGAAAACTAATACAACCACAAAGACAGAAAGAGTTGTTGACCTATCCAAGGCTGACAGCATGCTGGTCTCAGACTTGTGTCTGAATAACATTAGATGCAACATCTATCCTACTCTATCTTTTCTAGATGTAGTAATGTCTTCAGAATTTTCAAGGAATTAGTTCATGACGTAATCCTATTTCTACCCAAAAGGTCATTTAAGTATTAAAACAACCATAAAATATCAGCTCTACAAGAATTCAGGAATTAAACTACTCACAAAAAGGTACCGAAAATGTTTAGCAATTAACTGAGTAATACACCAGTAACTAGAGATCAAATTAGGATATGAATGAATTGGCAGAAAGAATAGAAACCATCTCAATATAAAACTAGTAAAATTAAAACTAATTAGTAAAATAAAGTAACAAACTGTACAAAACTATAAAATTTAAGTAGAAGATATATAAGAAAAGAAAATTAAGATGACAAAATGAGATGAATTCTAGATAATACCAGCAAAAATGTAAAAATATAAAATTCTCCAGATTTCATAAAGGTGGGACTCATTATCAGTGCTTTCATTCTTGGCATTGGTAACTAGAAAAAATGTTCAAGCATTTTAAAAAATAAGTTACCAAGAGTAGTTTAAAATGATTTACAAAAGGCCAATTACAAAGTATAAAATATAAACAACACACATGTCAAAAAGTTGATGTCTATAATATAGAAAACAGCCTGATTGGTCAAGTTCATGAATAGGCAAATCATTAGAGAGCAAATACAATTAGGAAATAAATACATGGAAAAGTGTTCTGTGTGACCTTGGATGAAGGTGATGAGGGATGTTTTATACAACATTAAGAAGTTGATGTTTACGCTGTAAGCAACTGGGTACCTTCCAAAAAGGACTTCCTTAAAGTCCTTCCAAAAAGGACTTTAAGGAAGGAAAGGGCTTGTTCAGAGAGGAGAATAAGAGAGCAATATGAAACAACAAAAGAATCTGAAAGGCTATCGTAAGAATCCAGTTGAATGCTACAGATGATGCTTACTAGATCTCAGTAAAACCAAGCCATGTTATGCCATCGTGACTGGCCAGATGTCATTTGGCAAAGTCTGCTGTAAGGTGCTGATTTAGAGGACTTATCTCACCTCATGATTTACAGTAGAAAAGGGCTTCCAGCCAGAGTGTCACTAAGAAAACCATCCCTCTCCCCTACCCATAGTGTATGCTGATCCTCCATCTATGGCCCTTCCCTGTTCTTTCTTCACAGCTTCCTATCCTTTATAATTAACGGGTAAGGTGTGCACTGGCATTCCTTCCAGACAATCCTCATAGGACAGACTGCAGTCACCCCAGCAGCAAAGCACTGAGCTCTGTAGTCCTCTGTCTCCTGCCTGTGCTTATTCTCACTCCAAGGACCAATGCTGAGTCTATGAGACTGGCAGAGGTCAGCACAGGGAGATAATGTATGAATTATGCATTTTAACTGATGCCATATAGAAAATCTAGAAAAAAAGGCTTTATCTGGTAAAGGAACAAAAATACTTAAAAATAAATACAAGGATGAATAGGATTTGACAGAAAATGGGATATTTCCAGTAGATCTAAGGGAAATTAATATCCATATAGTTTTATTAAGGTAGGTACGACAGGCCACAATAACCACTCCTGGCTAATTTGAAAATGCTTTTTGAGAAAATGATTTTTTCCATCTAAACTCAGGCACTATTTTTTCTTAGGTTGATGTGCTCTTAATCAATTGAACCAAAGGGAATTCTCTCTTGCCAAAAAGAAGGGGAAAGTCATGATAGAAATAGTTTACAAGATTCAGTTTTACACCTAGGATAAGGGGCTTTTCACCAACCTACACTACCCCATGAAGCTCATCATGTAAAAGCACACCCCTCTTAACAGAAACATCAGCTGAATGACAGTGATAAGAAGTGATAATAGCTCCAAAAATTTAGAAATATTATAATGAGTATATACTATTACAGATGAAAATTGCCATGTTTAATTCCCATGGCAACTGCAAAAAAAAATTACATCGATAGGAATGTTCTGAAAGAGCTCCCGGTGACCCAAGGAATTGAACTTTACATTGATTGACTCTTTTGCAGATTTTATAAGATTACAGTGGTCATGGTGAAACGTGAAGTGGAATTTAGTCAGAGTGATGGGCTGACAGAGAGCTTGGATTTTGGAGCTAGGTTTGAAGCCTGGTGCAGCTGCATAATATTGAAATGGAGTTAGACAAATCACTCCTCTCCTTATCTGAAGAATTGATCCAATGTTGGTTTCCCTGTAGGATAATTGTTGGAATTAACACATCACAGATAAACTTCTTGGCACATAGGTGCTTCACACAAGTTAGTTCCCTCCTGCAACAATAATTTCTTTAATGAGATTTTTTTTTTTTAAATTTCACACTAGGATACTCCCATACGAAGACTTCATGGATTTAAAAGTTTATACGAATTGTCTATTTCATACGTTGCACATATGCAGGAAATATTGTAGTATAAAATGTTGCATATATTAGTGTCATAGCAATAGCAAAACAATCCTGTGGTTTCTTGCCAAGACAAATATGATTATACATTACTGCGTTTCCTGTGATAAATTCCTTTGAGGTTTCAGAATGCTGTGCGTGAGTAACTCTGGCAATCTATTTAAGATTCAGTTGATTTTCTATAATGCAAATCTTTGTTTTACAGAGCTGCTGAACTGTAATATAAATGTTATATAGGACCTTGTCAAAACAATCTTATTAGTGATTAGATATTGGAATAGTTAGTGGAACTAAATATATTCATATGTAGGCATTTTTCTTTAAGCTTTGAGCATTTATGAAAAATATTTGAAGTAAATCAATATTTACATGCTATAATGTGTTCTCATTTGTAAAATTTAATTTTGTTTAAAAAAAGGAAATTGAAAGTAGAAGCTTAAAAATTTCCAACAGGCATCAACATTTTAGGTTAAAAATACTAGCATATTCTGTTATTATTTTGCCATATGTCATTTTCCTATTTATACTCCAGTGTACTCAGTATCTATTTTTCCATACTATTTATGAATTATTACGTACTACATGAAGAATAAAAGACAGCTTTTCCCCTCAGTTATCTAACAGGCCTTTTATAAAAGCATCTTTTATTAAATTACTTTGGAATATAGACTAGAAACTTTCTCATCTGATTTATGTGAATAAATATAGAATTGATGACTGTATCTTTAAATTATATGATTCATTCAGTCACTAATTAAGGAGAGAATAATCAATGACAGATTTAAAAATCATTTCCAATGCACACATAATTAGTTACACATGGATGGGAACCTGATCCCAGTCGTTCATCTCCCTCTTTTTTCAGGTCTTTTTCCTTATTGGGGACCATCCTGGAGACACTATGGAGGGCCTTCAAAATCAATCAGAGAATCACAGTTCTGTGAAAACATTTTGTTGAAAAAATATAAAATTGTATTTGACTAAAACTAGGTAAATAAGCAATGACTCAATTCACAGTTTTATGAAACAAGAAGTTTATTTTTCATAGTTTTGATTAAAGAAGCAATTAGTAAATAATTTGTAGGTATTTATGATCTGAAAATCTGAATAAGCCAAACAAAAAATGAATAGGAAGTATCTATAGGGTTATCACAATAATCAGAGGAAACATTTTCTTAAAATAACCTTCAAGACCCAATGAACGTGTGTGTGGGTTTGTGTTGAATACAGAATTTCCCTGTATATTTTATTGCTTTTATTCACATAACAATGCATCATAGACATATAATTTCAGATCAGTAAATATAACAGTCATATCAGGAATATTAAAAGCTAATCTTCAATTATAGCTTAATATGTGCTTGGAATTATGCAGAGAACTTCACATATAAAATATGTGAAGTCATTTGAGTGTGTCTTATTTCCATTTTACGGAGAAAGCGACATAGGTTACGTAATACACCCAAGGTCACACAACTGGTCTGTGTTCTGAAACAAGAATAGGAATCCTTACTTTCCATTTTCACAGAAATATGTTCCATATTTGTCACTTCAGAGCTCCAAATCATAATCACTGTGCTGCATAATAACATTGTGTTTTTAAAAGTTATAATCCATATATAAACCATTACATTTGTTAGACATAGATAATTGCTTCCACTTCCAATTTCCCACAATTATAAGTAATACTAAGGTAAATGTTCCTTAAATATATATTTTTCTAAGCTCAATTAATAATTTAAGATAAATTCATAGACGTAGAAATGCTGAAACAGAGTATGAACACTTTTAAGGCTTTTGGTTGAATTCATATCCATATGTTCTCACAACAGTGGAGAATATTGTTCTTCATAATCTTTACAATCTTATAGGCCAAAAATAATAAAGTTCTCGTTTCAATTTATATTTTCGAATATTTTTCAATAAACTTATTTTGTATTTTTCTTTTGTACGGAAACAACCAGATGTTAAAAGAATAATTCAATAACTGACAAACCAAATTTTAGACATGTCTTGGCCTTTAGACTTCATGTTATGGCTGGTGGTCCTAATTTTTTTAATTGGGATTTATTAAAGCATAATTTGCATCCTGTAACATCCTTTCTTGGCATATAGTTTTATGAGTTTTGATGAATGCCTACTTTCATGAAATTATCACCATAATCAAGTTAGATAACATTTCTGTGACTCCCAAATGTTTCTGCCTTCCCCTTTGTAGTCATCCCTCCTTCAATCTCCAACTTTGAGAAACCACTGATTTGTTTTGGTTCCTCGTGTTTTGCCATTCTCAGGATATTATATAAGTGGACTCATGCATTTTGAGTTTTTGAGTCTGACTTATTTGTTACATGCATCCGTAGTCTGTGTTTTTCCCATTTAATTGCTGAGTAGTCTCCTGTTGTGTGGATGCACCACAGTTTGTTTATCCATTTACCAATTGAAGGTTGGGTTATTTCCATTTTTGGCAATTATGAGTAAAGCTGATATAAACATTCACATACAGTTTTTTGTGAATACATATATTTTATTTCTTTTAGATAAATACCTAGCAGTGAGAATGCCAGGTTGTATGGTAAGCATATATTTACCTTTATAAAACATTTTTCAAGTTATCTGTGTCATTTCCAATGGCCCTTATGATTTTGAATGGTTCTGAAATGAATCTAGTTGTAGCTCATTCAGATTTTTATCAACTGGTGCCTTTTTGTGAAAATAAGCAAGTTTTTTAAATGAGGAGTTTTAATCAACTCCTGGTTCTACAAGAATTTATCATGCACTTGGCCCATTATCCACATCCTCCAGTTCTCCTCTGTCAAGTACTGTTAGGATGCTTATTTAGTAAATCTAAAGCATTTTAAAAAGTTAAAGGAAAATGAAATAACTAAGAAGAAGCCAATTTTATAGGTTAAAGTATTAGTATATGAAACAAGGCATGGATACAATTTACTGTTGAGTTACCTTATCATTATAATCAGATTTGTAATATATGAAATGTAACAAATATCAAATACGGAGCACTATGGTATGTCTCGTGGGGACAGAGAGAATTTTGTAATCATATACAGAAGATGATGATGACTATACCGGAGGAACACTTAAAGGGAGACCTTTAGCAACGCTTGAAGCAATGCAGCAATGCTTGAAACATCATCTTAGGGGAGAGCTGCAGGACCATGAGCCAAGTGAGGGTGAAAGAGAAGAACGTTCCAGGTAGATAATCCAGTTCATGCAACGGTTTTGTTTAGCAGGCAAGATAAGGGCACGAGGGCAAGAAACTTGAGGATGCTGTTAAAGATTGATCATATGATCAACCATGGGGTCCAGAAGGAGTGAAAAAGAAGCAGAATTCATAAGGAGCATGATAGACTGGATCAGATGGATGAATTAGTAGTCAGGAAGTTTCCTCATGGCCAAAGAAACCTTGTTGTGTGAGGGAGGTAAGACAGGAGGTAAGTTGGGATTTTACATTTCAAACATGATTACTGATTGAGAATATAGCTATGGATATGGGATAGAAGTGTGGTAGAGAGGAAGGTTATTATAGTTGAGGAAGTTAACAAACTTAGAAGACAAATACCATGAACACATTAGTATTAATAGACTTCCATGAAATTTCATGTCAATACATTTGGGAAACATTGAGTTAAAGTGAAACAAACAATTAGCTGGGTGTGGTGGTGTGCACCTGTAATCCCAGCTACTTGGGAAGCTGAGGCAGGAGAATCGCTTGAACCCAGGAGGCAGAGTTTGCAGTGATCTGAGATATTGCCACCGCACTACAGCCTGGGTGACAGAGCAAGATGCCATCTCAAAAAAAAAAGATTGAAACAGGTATTTGCTGAAGGTCTTCTTAACACCTTTATGCATTGTGCAGCTTTAAGCATGACATATAATGTGCAGTTAATGTCAAAAGGCTTGAATTCAAAGATGTACTTTTTGGAATTATTCAAGTTCACTGATTTTTTTAAGCAATACTCTTTTGCCACTGAAAGGATAGCATCTTAAAGAAGGAATTGATTTTACATCCCAGATAATGCTTACTTCATTAATCACTTTTCTTTAACTTTAGGCCGTGGTACTCAGACTGGCATAAAAGACAATCCATTGCTTGTGGCATTTGCAAAAAAGAGAAGATATCTGGGTTTCACACCAAGACATTCTGATCCAGAAGGCCTGGGCTTGGGCCCCAGGAGTTGTACTACATCAGGCATATCAGGTGATCTGGATTTAGAGCCAGCACTTGATCTGGATACAGCTGGGCCTGCAGAACCTCTCACACAGTGGTTCTCAATATTGGCTGTATATTACAATCATCCAGAGAGCCTTTAAAAATTCCAGTAACCAGGCCATGCCTCATACCAATTAAATCCTGGTCTCTGGGGTTGCATCAGTATTTTCTTAAAGATCCTGATGATTCCAGCATGAAGCCACAGTAGAGAATCAGTGCCTCTAAAGATTTGGTGTGAAAAGCCTTAAGCTTCTTTGGCTTCTCAGGACTTGGAAATACTTCATAAGATCTGTAGCTAATGCTCTCGTAAAACTGGGCCTGCCTCTGATTTAATTATCAGAGAAAGCTGCCTAGAGATTCTTTCAGAAGGTAGCTGTGTTAGCTCTTTTCTCTGAATAGTAAAAAAAAAAAAAAAAAAAAAAAAAAAAAAAAGGAAACTTCTTAATGGAAACAAAACTCTGAACCAATATAAAACTCTGAACTGAAACAGAACCACTATATAGAAAGGTTAAAAATCCCCCCAAAAAGTCACCTTTCCCAAGAAAACTTTGGTTCTGTCCCATGATAGCTTTTATGTCTCCAGCTTCTTAAAACAACAAGAAATTGCTGAACATAAATTTTAGAATCAGTTTCACAGCTTCAAATCTGAATTTAACCAATGTCGTCTTAAATGGTTTTAACATTGTTTCTCTTTACTAAAATACCAACTTCACAAGCTAGCAGAAGGAAAACAATGTGACAAAGTAGAACCTTCCAACACATACTCCATATACTCTGCTTTTTTCCTCTCTTCTGCTCACTTTCCCTTCTTTAAAGGACACAATGAAGGAAGCAAATGAATGAGTTAAAGAAGCAAATCGCAAAATAAACAGGGACAATATTCGAGATCATGACATCCACCTATCTTTTCCTGATGCAATGTAGGCTATGTCAGAATTGTTGATTAATTTATTGGACCATGATTCCTTCTCCAGAATCCTTAGTGTCAGATGCTTTTACAGAATTCAAAATATTTTATATTTTAGGAATATGCATATTCGGTTATACAAGCAGTGTCTGGAGCAACAATTGTAATCACAGATGAGAATTTCTGCAGCAAAACAGTGTGTAAATTGCCTCACAACAGATCAGGTTTTGCCACCAAATTAGTTTGCACCAATCTTAAAAGAAACATTTTTGGGGTTTTAAAGTTTGTTTGGATATGAGCATTGCAGATCGGTAGAATAGTGTATTTTATATTCAGATAGTGAGCTTTATTTGTAAAATTCTAACCAATTAAAAATTATTTATTTTACTTTTTCTTTTTTTAACTTTCCTTTTTAGCTTGTGACTTTTATTAGTAACTATAAATAAATGATGAATATGTTTGAGGAGGGACAGGGACCCTTGTGTATATAATCCCATTTAATCTTAATACAAATCCATTCAAAAAGTATGTATTCTTACCTCTATTTCACAGATGAGAAAGCTGGGTCTGTGAAAGGTTAAATTGCTTGCTAAAATTTCAGTTGTGATGGAGACCACATTTAAACGCTTGACATTCAGACGACTTGACTGCAAAGACCACTGTACCACACAGCTTCCTCAGCAACAGAGTCAGAGACATAAATCATTGCATGAAAGACAGATGCACAGATCCCATTTTATGTTTAGGTTAAAAACCTATGCTGATCGTTGATAGCCTCTCCTATTCAAACACAAAAGCTTTTTATCATCAATCATCTTGAAAGAATGAAACTGGAATAATATTTAATCTCGGCATTTGGCCTAACAATGTAACAACATAGAACTTTAAATAAACTAGTACTTTGAATAAATTAAGTCAATGTTTAAATAAACATTTAAGTAATATGTAAAACACCTTTTGTAGGTGTGCCGAAATCAACCTATTGAGAATGGTGAAGAAGCACATTCACAGGAAAGGTCTTTTAAAGACTGTCTTGCCAGGCTCTTCAGCTGGATAATGGGAATAAGCCACTGTGAACACCTTCAATTAAGGCAATAAACGTATGTGCGCTGGAGCGCACTGGTGTTGGAATTGGGTTGCAAAGCTAAGACAAATGCAGAAAAATGTGTCCTTCTGTGCAGGTTTTCCTTACAACCAAAAGCAATATAGGAACTAGAGCTTTTGGTTGCTGCTGCTGTTATTATTATTAATCTTTCAAATACATGTTATTTTTCCATCATTAATATGAATTTAGCATTCCTTAACTAAGAAGCCATTAACAATGGCATTTTGCTTGTATTCCTATAGCTGTAATTCCAAACACTTCCCTGGAGTGCTCTTTTTGCATTTTCCCACATTTTCCCCTGATTTGTTGATTGTTGAGTGACGGATCTTGCCAGATGGCAAGTCATCACCAAAGTTTCACATGATTAATCATGACAGTTTTGTCTTAAGTAACATTTTTTAAAATTACAGACTGTATTTTCTATGTGGAGGTATAGAATAAATAGTAAAACAGAGATTTTCATGCAGAACTTAGAGCTTTTAAAAATGGACATGCTATAGAGACTTTCAAGTTTATTAAATTTAAGTATCCAGTACAACTTTCCAGAAACAAAGTGTTTACTTTCCCTTGTGACCCCTGCACTCAAGGATCAGACTCTATTTTGCTCACTGGTTTGCTGTGCACCTGAGTGAACACTTTCTAATGGATGCTTCATGTAGCATATTCTAATCTTCAGCTATTTGGAGTCAAGCTTTGTCATCTCCATGGTAAGCCTCTGTTAATGTAATTGCAGAAGGTACCAGGAATTGTGACAGTACATTTTATGACCACTTTCATCTCGTGATTCTGAATAGAACTTTTAAGCATGAGTTTTTTGGTTTGCCTACCGCTTTTTTGCACTATCATCTAATAAGATTTAGTGTTGCATATTAAGAATTTAGCCATGTTGAAAAAGAAAAACACTTGGTCGACTACTTTGCCTCGTAGGCAGTCCATTTCTCAAGACAACAATCTGAAAATATTAAACACAATTCTGGTTTTCCATGTTACTGGGAAAAATGCTGCTGGGAAGTGAATAGACAATAACTTCCTGCACAGGAATTAGGCCATCTGTATATTTCAAATTATGCATGTACATACACCTTGGTAATGTAAGTTGTATAATGTAGCATCATATAATAGATTCTTACAAAAGGACCTCAAGTAATTATCTTGGCCCTTCTTTAGATTCCTTCAGGGAAAATCACCCCTGTGCCAGAAAAGAATTAAACTTAAAAAAAAAACAAAACTACTGAGATAAATAATCCATCTCTTTCATTTATGACATAGGTTAATTTGCTCTTAAACAGTAAAGTGAATGAACAGAAGCTCTCTGATATGTCTGCACACTCCTGTCATGTACTATGATTAAATTTCTCCTTAATTTTCTCTTCCTAGGCACAGTCACTTCAGTGTTTTATTTTCATCTGTTTGTCTGCTAACCACAACTACCTTAAAATAATGAGCCCCAAGCAGGATACTTCTAATCCCAGTGAAATAGGAAAAAATGAAGTCATCTCAGAAGTGAAAACTTAAGTGATGTGAAATGGAAAAGCTGCTAATTTGGGGGAGGGGGCAAGAATTTTCCCTAAAATCCTGGGATCTAAAAATGAAGTCAGTCTAGAAATTAACTGTTGTTCTTGTAGTTTAACTTGGTAATATTTTGGCATAGGAAAAGACTAATATGGCTTAAAATTTATGGGCAGTTAAAGGGAGATATCATGATCACTGAAGCATGTGATTTTAAATGCTAAGACTGAATTCCAGTATTTTCTAGATCTCAATAGCTCACCTACAGTTATACATTCCATGCCTCATTATTAAGGTTTCTTAGTCTGTTTTGTGCTGCTATAACAGAATACCACAAACTGGGTAATTTATGAGGAGCTGAAATGTGTCAGCTCAGGATTCCGGAGGCTGGGAGGTCCTAGGTCAAGGTGCTCACACCTTCTTGCCGCATCATAACATAGTGGAAGCACAAAAAGAGGGAACAAGAGAGAAGGGGACTAAACTTGCTTTTTTATAACAAACCCTGACCTATGATAAAGGCATTAATTCATTCATGAGGGCAGAACCCTAGAGGTCTAATCACCTCCCATTAGGCCCCACCTATCAACACGGTTACCTTAGAGATTAAGTTTCCAACATGTGCATTTTAGTGGACACATTAAACCACAGTATAGGGTGACTTTATATTACTATTTGGGACAATCCTCATTTAAGCCTGTTGTCCTTGTGTAGTATTAGCACCCTTTCCCCCCTTCCACATGTCCATATTTAGATGATAA
Organism: Macaca mulatta; assembly: GCF_049350105.2. Lineage (NCBI taxonomy): Eukaryota > Metazoa > Chordata > Mammalia > Primates > Cercopithecidae > Macaca > Macaca mulatta. The sequence goes on from NC_133406.1 coordinate 141,362,473, forward strand.
ATTATATGGTCACCCTACAGTTATTACAGTTTTCTTTGTCACACTCTCCAGCTTGCACTGTGCACTTGGTTTTTCCTCTATTTCTGTCAAGCTGTGCACTGATCATCAGTGGTTTGCTTCTGATTATTTCTCTGTTTATTAAAGTCCTTTAATGTGTATTTAATTCTGCCTTCCAGATTGGTGGTTGTCCCCTTAAGATCATCTTCAGCAAACTTAATGAGCCTTGCGAACCCTCCCTTCATTATCTGGGTCAATGGGAACACTGAGGCCAATGCCAGTGGCCTTTGGGACACCACCCATGTTCTTTCTTACCTCATTTATTTTCTCTCTACTGCCCCTTATTGACCCTTTTTCTACCCACCAGTTGTCACTGACTGATTAATCTTTAATTTCTATCTTAACATCTTTCCAGAAATTATGCTGGTCTAGATCCTAGTAAGAAGTGTGATGTTCATGAGGATTTTGTGCTGAAACACTCTATATCAAATTGCATTTTCTCAGTCACTGGTTTCAAGTACCCGTGGGGCCACTGGAAATAAAACTGTGATGTATGATTTCCACAGTTCTTATTGTTTTAATTCAATTATAGTGCATTATATAACTCTGACAAGTCATCTTTACCCTAAAGTCATGCCTGAGCTTTTGTAAGGAAAGCAAAAGAAAACTTAGAGATGAGCTACTGAATGTTCAGGCATTTTCATCATGCATTTTTAAATGGGAAATAAAGTTTCTAAAGTGTTACCAGGAGTTAGTGAAAAACTCAGCATGCTCTGCTCACTCCTGATTCTTACTAATTTTGTTTTTCTCTAGTATTAAGTGGGTCAAGCCTAGAAGATAATGCCCTAAATTGTAATCAGTGAGATTCCTTTTGTGTGGTTTAATATGCCTAAATTCAATGAAAATGAATTTTAATTTTTTTACACACATTTTAAATATGTTTTGATGAATTAAAATACTTAAACTTGAAAAAAGCTACATGTATGTTGAGAAAATTTTATGGCGTACATTCATCATATGAAATTCTGTTTATGATATCATTTATTATAAAAAAGCCAATGCAAAAGCCATACAAAAACTACACAAAACACATTTAAAATGGGTAGTATGATGGTAGAACCCTTTTGTAATGTTGATGTTAGTTGTTGGGGCTGTCAGTCACGTTAGATCTTGACATAAGCCCATATGTAGCATGATTAATTATGTAATAGTAGTTTTTCATTGCAATACTTCAGCAGGCATGACATGGCCTGTTTCATGCCTGAATCTATTTAAATACTAGCCATTCCACAGAGTTTCTTTGTACATAATTCTGTTCCTTTCCAAAAAAAAAAAAAAGGCTCTGTAAAGAATTCTGTGGTAGAGGTAAACAACAGAGACCACAGTCTGGAGTCAGGATTCATGCATCAAAAATGAAGTGTTTAAGTAGATTATTGTCAACTAGCAAATGCCATTTTAGTCAGCATTTCACCACCTTATTCTACACCATCTGTCTCTCAGGGAGCAATTAATCTGAAACTCCAACATGCAGCATTAAAATTCCATTAACACTGAACAGAATATTAACGTGTCTGGCATTGCCATTTTTATCTTTTCAAATTTCAGAGTTAATTTTGAATAAAGCAGATATAACATTTTAATCTATTTGGATAATTAAGATTATTGAATAAAATATGTAATTAGCAGCGAAAATTATGTACTAATACATAAAACTTAGTTTAATAATGCTGGATGTTTTGGCAACTTCAACATTCAGCATATAAGCTAATGATTATTTGTAAAGGTACTACATGTTTTACAAAGCTAATGTTCCCAAGCCTCTCACTTTGTCATTCCTTTTTCTTTTTGCAGAACCACATCACTGCCTTCGCAGAAGTCACATGATATTGAAGCAGATGGTTTTTCACTGCATTGGACATCATCCCTTTTTACCATCCACTCATAACACCCAAAGTTTGTTTGATTGCAAAGGAAGTTTATAACGTTGTTTAATATTTTTTATAATTTTAAAATCAATGTCCACCTATCTGTTTCCCCCACTAGACTGTGAGCTCCTCGAGGGCAGGATTGTCTTTCTTTTTTCTGTGTCCCCAGCACTTACAACAAAGCCTAGCACAAAGTAGGTGTTCAACAAAAGTGTGATGACCAAATGAACAAAATCCTTCAATAAAACATTCACTTTAGTTTCTCACAGAATCACTGCAATTATGTTAAGAGAAACCTCTACATAAATCGTATTTGTATAGAAAACCTTCTATTTTGGGCTAGTTTTTTTTTTTTTAATTTTCATATATCTAGTCAGCAGTATGCCATGTTTAATTTGAAGTGGACTTTGAAAGTCATGGGGGTTTTTATTTTATTATTCAGCATGACATTATTTCCATTCTAACATTTCAGTGTGTGAAATTCCTTTTAGAAAGTATGTTCTATAGTAAAATAATGTTTCCACATTATATTGTGTTATATTTCACTTAAAATACCATTCATACTATACATTCTAAGACTGGTGCTTCTGCTTTTGAAGGGGAAAATGCCAATTTTTACTGTAATAAGTAATGTATCATAATTAAAAATTATTTATTTGGACTTCCTCTCCTGACAATTGTGGCTTAATTCAAGACTTGTTTTTGAATGCAGGCAGTATTTAGGATAGCTTAAATCAGGAAATTCAGCACTGGTCCCTTATTATTGAGTAATTTCCCATGAGTAGCAGTGTCTCAAGAGTGGTCAAAGGCTCCATTCTTAGGCTTTTTTACTACTAAAGATTCTACATAATTTAAACGGGAAAGAACTATACCCTGACACATAATTTAAATTATATAAATGCTAGAAATATGGTTAATGTATTTTACTTTGCATTTGTGTAGTACTTTATAGTTTACAAAGTATATTTACACCAACTATTTTATGTAATCCTCATAATAACCTGGTATAAACATGAAGAGTATGGCTTTATTTTTACAGATAAGAAAAATGAAGCCACGACAGGGTAAATAACATGCCAAATCACAAACTAGTAAGAGACATAGTTGATGCCTAAATTCAGGTTTTCTGACCCTGAACTCATATTCCTTTCTAATACAGCACAGCTGTCATCTCATTTTGGACATTGAGGCCTTTCAGAGCTCAGTAGAATCCTGGGCAACTACCTATGGTTCAAAAAATAAAGAAATGCCAGAATACAATTATGAAAGCTCTGCTGTATTTTAAATGTTTGTTTTAAGAATGAACAGTTTGCAAATATACAACTATATAATAATTGTAATCCAGTTTTAAAATAACGAATATCAAGAGTCTAGATGTGAGGCTCTTTGTAAAAGAGAAGCCTAAACTCAACATCTCTCCTTCCACCCTCACCCTCAGGCCCCAGCCTCCACTCAGGAGAGGGCCCAAGGGACATACCTTACATTTAGCATGTGGAATTACAGATTAAAATCACCATTAATATAAGGAAGGCAAACTCCTCAACAATAACTTTGCAGTAATTAAAACTACCCTAAGTAACTTTAGCTTATATGGCAAAGTAACTTTGGCAGTAATTGACTGAAATGAATCTTTCTAAACTTTACAGTACTAAAGAAAGCAAACTTTTAATTGTCTCTGTAATTTCAACAGAGATCAGCAAATAAATATAACCAAAGATTGACCATTACTCCCCAAATAGATTTTATTTGCCCATTTCTATCACGGTGGAAGCTAAAACACTTCTAGTAGAGCCAAAAAGAAAAGAAAATCCAAATTTCTACTAATTTCAGACCTCTAGAGCAATTCAGTCCTGTTGGAAATTTAGAACATGGAGAAACTTTGAATGTCCTGACCCTCTTTAAAGACTTTTTAGGCAATAACAGTAATAGGGAATTCACTTATTGAGAATGAAAGTGAAGGGGATGATCATAATGTCTTAGAAAGCTAGATTACTAGTAAGGCTTCCAGAGTTTTATCAGTTCTATTGATTGTACATCAGACTTGCAAGGAGCCAACCAGGAATATTTTTCCTGTTGGAAGCCTTGCCTATATATTCCCGTGTCAAGGTTGCTTCTTTGCACCTTGCTAAACCTGATCTGAATGCAAGTGTTATAAATTCTTCAAAAACTCAGATTTAACCCAGAACCAGAGTAAAGTCACCTCTACTATTTACACATCATGGGCTCAAGATTGTACAGTGAGTGATGCTGTCATGAAGAAAATTCAGATGAAAAAGGCAAGATACATGTGAATAAGGCAAAAGCCAGAAAATAGCCCTTATTCATGATGCTATTACTGAGAATAATGAAAATCATATTTCAGAAAACATTAATATGTAAATATGTACATATGTAGGCTAGTAAAAGCAGGCAAACACATATCTTTCTGATAAAGACATCTCCTTTTTATTCTACTTACTTGGGGCCCAGGTCAGTGTAATTTGGTCAACTTGAAAATTTCAGTAGTCTCTGTTTGCATGGCAGAAATTCTGCACATGTTTTATCTGATTCCTATGATAACTTAAAAGGCTCTTTTATGTTAAAAGAGAGGTGAATCTTCTTTGACAGACTTTGTATTTTCCACTTCTAACTGGGCCTCTCTTTTCTCAGGATCTATCCTAGCCAAATATCTCAGTTACATTTACCATACAGTTTCCTTTGTGAAAGAACAGTAGGGGAGGAAATAATTCTCTGCTGTGTATTGTATTTTTCAAATAAAAATTTAAAAATTCAATTGAAAACTGATTTTTGACTTTGTGATATATTGGTCTTGATAGTGGGTAGAGGAATAAGGAATGCTTGTTAATGTGCATGAAAGAATTCTCAGAGTGACTGAAGAATGTTTGGAAATGGATCACAATGGATCAGATTAGACCAGTTCCTTGGACAGCTCAATTACCCTCTGCATCTCGTGGACCATCCTGGGATCTTACTAACGTCCTTATTTCCAAATCACAACTTCCTAGAAACTATTTGAGACACTGAGCGGGTATATGATCCACTGTATAGGCTCACTTCTATGTTGAGCAAAGCATTTAAGATTGGATGTAAATTAGCATATTCCTGCCTCTAAGGCACCATTTATTACATTTTGATTGCATGCTCTAAAAAGTTGCCCTGGAAATATACCAAATGGTTCTATTTATGCTTTGAAAATATTGATCTCAAAATTCGCCAGGCATGGGCTTTCTAATGAATTTTCCAAATTACAGTTCTTTTAGAATATCAATTAAGGGAATTTCCTCCAGACTTTAAGTGAATGAATCTCTTTTAAGAAAAATGAGAGTATTCAAATTACTCTTTCCTGTCCACTTTAGATTATAGTCTGATCTTAGCCTAATAGATCCTCAGGACATGGCCAACATTAATAAAATAATAAGTCTGCTCTCTTTACCCCAAGTCTTACGAGCCATGAATGGATCATAGCATCTAAATTCTAAACTCAGATTCCTGTCTTTCAAATCTGTGGCCTTGCTCACAAAGGAGCTTCAGATAAGAAAATATAGATGAGTGGACACAACCGCCTTTAGTATTCACAGGAAAACTCAAAGCTTTGTCTCAAAGGTCTCATTCTTTAGACGAGTGATATGGACAGGTGCCATCCTCTGGTATGATTACCTTCATATTATTTCATTTATAAATCTGTTCTCATTTTTGCATGGAAACTTATTGCTCGTAGAAAAAGAATTATTTTTTCTTAGGAGAAGGAAAAATGAAATTTTAATTGAATTTTGTTTTAAAGGAAAACCTTTTCAAAATGGTGAGATGTTTTGAGCATTAATCAGGTATCTCTAGATGTATTGCTCCTTGTCAAGAAGCACTTTCAGCCTTCATTCATTTGGCGTATTTATTGAGTGATCCTGTGAAGCAGATAATTTGCAATGTGCTGACTAAACAGTGCATAGAAGGATCTGGCCTCTGCCCTTCCAGATTGTCCACTTCAGCAGCTCTGGTGATGGAGCTGTAAGAGATCTCTTTTAAGTTCAAGTAGGAGAACTGGCTCGGAGTTAATCTGCTGCTGAGGACTAAAGAAAGGGCATTTTTATAGATTACAACAGCAGCTAGGTTAATTTAAGAAAACAAAAAGCAGTGCCTCCATAAACAGTATTGTATTATTCAACTATTGGTAATTTTTAAGACCCTAAAATTCTATATAATGAGCGTTACTATCCTTCATAAGTCTATGGTTCAGCTGAGTCGCTTTTCTGGTCTGAGCTGAAGTTTTCATGCAGCCATGATCGTGTTGGGAGGCTCTGGCTGATCTTCACTGGGCTGTTCATATATGGGAGTCATCTGGCTGTATGCTGGTCTAGGATGGCTTCTCTTGGAATAACTTCATTTTTCTCTATGTGGTCTCTCAAACTCCAACAGGCTAGGTAGGCTCTTTGGCAGAATGGGCTGAGAGAGTAGAGGCATGCAAGGCAGTAGCACATTGTCACTTGGCCATCTCAGTCAATTGGTCAAGGCAAGTCCCAAGGCCAGCCAGATTTAAGAAGTGAGGGAGGAGCTACAAAGTCACATTACAAAGAGGTGAACACAGAGATGGGTGGAGAACAAGGGCCATTTTTGCATTCAGTATATTATACACTTTTACTGCTGCTAAACTTCTTCAAGCAGTACTCCCCAGAGCAGAGTTGAGTTCCTAACTTGTCCAGTACCGATTTATTCTGATAAACATGAGAAACCCACAAATGACAATAGAAAGCAAGCTTGTTGTAACTGTAAAATACTGGCCATGCCACCAATCACCGAGGACATTCCAAAATGCCTTTGTGATGGCTGTCTAGAGAACTGTCTGTCCAGCACCTGACAGCAACAGGGAGCTTGCTGAAGTTTTGTCTACAAATTTCCTAGATCTTCTTCAATAGGCAATAATGAAGGAAGAGAGCATAATTTTACAAGCAGAAATAAAAATAAAGGAGAAAAACCACCTAGGCAGAAAGAATAGGAAAGTAACTAAAATATAAGATCAGGTTACGACACATTGATTCTATATATGTACCTGTGATGTGAGTGTGTGTATATATATGCATATGCTTGCTTTGTATAATTCTGATTTTTAGAAATTTCAGTTACTATGATTTAGTTAAATAACACTACTCCCCCCAAAACAGCTTTCAAATTTTAGTTACAGCATAATAACTGAGAGTAACGATCCAATGCACAAACTTTGCCGCCAGTTCTTCAGTCCAGAAATCACTATAAAAATAACAAATGCACATATGATTAGTGACCAGTCATCTCACTTCCTTCAAAGTCTTCCAGTGATCTGTCACTGAATATTTGCCGTTCTGTTCATGCACAGACAGCAAAGCATGTATGTGCTGACTCCTTGTCTCCCAGTAATAAATCCACATGACATCTTACAAAAGAATGCATAATTTAAACAGGATCTGGTCAACGAAAATGAAACTACAGCAAAGACAAAAATGTGGCAATACTGAAAGTGAAATTTGAATATTGAATATAAATAGACTTATAAAAGACATAGCATAGCCAACCTTGGAAATGCTGAAACTACCACCACCATCTGAGAGACTCTAGAAATGCAACCAGAGAAACTCAGTGAAAGTGAGCTTATTGATACAAATGGGAGAAAAGGTTGTGACTGAAAAATATGAAGATATCCTAGAGGAAATAATTCTGACTAAAAAAACTCACATTAAAGGAATTCTTGGAGATATTTCACAACACTGAAAATACAAAGGATAAAAAATTAATTAGTAATGGATCCAAACTTAGACAAGGATATGGCAATTAGCGTAGGCACAGAAAAGATGCTTGCCCCATATCCTAAGTTATATGACAAGAAGGCGGTGGTAAACACTGTTCAAACCTGTCTTCGCTTAGGATGCAGTGACAAACTACAATAGACTGAGTGGCTTACGTACAGTCATGCATCACTTAAGGACGGGGTCGTGTACTGAGAAAGGCATCATTAGGTTATTTTGTGGTGTGAACATCATGGAGTGTCCCGACACAGATCTAGATGTTAGAGCCCACCGCACATCTAAACTCTAAGATATATAACCTATTGTTCCTAGGCTATAAACCTGTACAGCATGTTACTGGACTGGGTACTCCAGGAAGTTGTAACACGATGGTAAGTATTTGTGTATTTAATGTATCTAAACATAGAAAAGTTACGGTAAAAATATGGTATTATAATCTTATGGGACCAGCGTCATAGGTGTGGCCTCTCACTGATTGAAACATCATCAGTATGTGGCACTTGACTGTAACAGACATTTATTTCTCACAGTTCTGAAGGCTAGGAAATCCGAAATCAGAGTGCCAGCTGCAATGGCCAGGTTCTGGGGACGGCTCTCTTGCTGGCTTGCAGACTGATGCTTTCTCCCAGTGCCTTCTACCTGTCTCACATGGTGAGAGAGAGAGTGAGCTCTGGTTTCTTCTTCCTTTTGTAAAGATACTAACCCCATCATGAAGGCCCCACACTGAGGACCTAATCTAAACCTAATTACCTCCCAAGGGCCCCGCCTCCAAATACCACCACATTGGAGATTAGAGCATCAATATTCGAATTTATGGGAAACACAGTCAGTCAGTCTATAACAAAACTACTCGATAAAATTTTTACAAAGAAGGCCGGGCGCGGTGGCTCAAGCCTGTAATCCCAGCACTTTGGGAGGCCGAGGCGGGCGGATCACAAGGTCAGGAGATCGAGACCACAGTGAAACCCCGTCTCTACTAAAAATACAAAAAATTAGCCGGGCGCGGTGGCGGGCGCCTGTAGTCCTAGCTACTCAGGAGGCTGAGGCAGGAGAATGGCGTGAACCCAGGAGGCGGAGCTTGCAGTGAGCCGAGATCGCGCCACTGCACTCCAGCCTGGGCAACAGCGTGAGACTCCGTCTCAAAAAAAAAAAAAAAAAAAAAAAAAAATTTTTACAAAGAAATAAGACATTTAATTCTCAACATTTCTGTTTTAGATAACAGACTATGGAATAAACATCAGCTTTTTAAAATTTTTCTCTATATTTAAAACTGTCATTAAGAGAGTTTTAAATACTTCAACAAAATGTAAGCATTTTGTTAAATGTAAACAAAATGTAAACATTTAAAGGTAACATTAATTATATATTTTTTCCATTGCTTATTAAGATCACTCTTCTTGGTTTCAGCTTGCATGGTCTTTTTTTTGGTCTCACACTGCCATACAAAGTAAGGACTGCCTGTCTGTATTTATATATAGGAATATATATACAAACCCACACACCCACATATATATCCCTATATGTAAATATAAACAGGCAGTCCTGTCTATACATATATATGGCGCTATGTGTGTATATATGTATTTGATACATATATGTTTTAATACATATAGATATACACCTATTTTTAATACATATGGACACACCTATGTACACATATATAAAACCCTATATATATGAATAAAATCCCATATATATGCCTTCCTTTTAAAATAAATATTGTCTATACTTTATATTAATACACAGCAGAGAACTTTGTAGTCTCCTAACTTATTAGATGTATTTCTCTGGTCACTTATTTTCCTATGGCCAAATTTTAAAATACTGTTCTGATCAATGGATAGAAAAGTATTTGTATTAGAGTATCACTTCAGCTATTCAGAGGAAGGGGGATGAGGAAAAGTGATGTTTTTTCAAAGTTTTTCAAAAGTGATGTTTTTTCAAAGACAGAATCTCACTCTGTCGCCTAAGCCGGAGTGCAGTGGCACAATCTCGCCTTACTGCAACCTCCGCCTCCTGGGTTCAAGCGATTCTCCTGTCTCAGCCCCCTGAGTAGCTGGGATTACAGGCGTTCACCACCACGCCTGGCTAACTTTTTGTATTTTTAGTAGAGACAGGTTTTGTCATGTGGGCCAGGTTGGTCTCGAACTCCTGACCTTTGGTGATCCACCCGCCTTGACCTCCCAAAATGCCGAGATTACAGGCATAAGCCACCATGCCCGGCCTGTATTTAATATTTTAACTATCTTTTAAAATTATATTGCTCACATTCTGGCTTGGTACACATACACACATAATTTAACCCACCACACCATTTGAACATGAATCATTTGTTGGTGTTCTAATAAAGTTCTTGGAAGTTATAAAGAGCTATATAGGGGAGTTGGGTCCCTCGGTCTAAAGCATCTCAGAAACTGTGATTGTTTATTTGGTTGTTTTTTTGTTTTGCTTTGTTTTGTTTTTATCTGTTCACCTTTTTTAATGGCTTTATCTGCCCTCTGCTGTTAATTCTCATTATTTCTTGTCTTGAAAACTATCTTAGAAACTTGCTCACCTACTCCCAATCTGCTATTGTATTTGTCAGCTCAAGCTGCTATAAAAGATTATCATAGACTGAGTGACTTAACAGAAATTTATTTTCCCACAGTTCTGGAGACTGGAAGTCCAAGATCAAGGTGCCAGTGGGATTGGTGTCTTGTGAGGGCTCTCTCCTTGGGCTGCAGATGACAGCCTTCTCCATACACACATGGAGAGAGAGATCTATGGTGTCTCTTTTTATAAGGACACCAGTTATATAGGATTTGGGCTCCATCCTTATGGCCTGATTAAACCTTAATTGTCTCCCTAAAGGCCCAATTTCCAAACACAGTTACATTAAGGATTGGGACTTCAACATATGAATTTGGGGGGGTGAAACACAATTCAATCCATAACAGCTATCCACTGTCTTGAAATTTCATCTCTTATAGTTATGCCCTGCAGAAGAACTAAAGGATGCCAATGTAGCACAGATAACCATGGTGTTATTGTATGTAAAATTAAGTCAATTAGGCAGAAATGGACTCTACTTCTGTCATATAAAGTAAAATATCTGGGCTTTGTGAGGGATGTTTTCATTGCTGCTACTCTGACTTATTTCCTGTACTTCTGATTTCAGATGGCCCTTTATTTATGGCTCAAATTAAAGTTATCTGATCATCAAAAGTGTTACCATGATTATAGATAAGTATATCTATGATTGTGGATAAGTATATCTTTAAGTCGAATATTTTTTTTTCTCACTACTAAAAGTAAAAAAGTGAAACGTGAGGTTCATGGATGTCATGATGAAGAATAATCTTCGAGCGTCCAAACAGATCTCAGATAATAATATTTGCTCTGTTAGAGAATGATTCTAGCATATGGTTCGATGTTAAAACAGTTTTATTACAAACGAAATTTAAACCTCTGGGATCCTAAATTGCAGTGATTGAATGTGAAACTTCAATGCCATAAAAATTTCATGCAATCTTAAGTAGCTTGCTTTATTTATGATTCAGTGTTTTGTGTTATAGGAGAACAACTTGTATATTATACGAGAGAAGTCAAATGATATAGACTTCATATTTTTAAATGGGAATTTCATAAGACGTATGGTGACAGCATCTGGGATCAGATCCATACCTTTTCAGATGCCTTTATATTTATTCCGAGTACTTGGTTCTAATCTTGAAATACTAAAGACATATAGACGTAGCAGCTGGGCCACCAGCAATTGAAACTCTAACACTGTTCACTTTAACAACATATATTTTGAAAAATAACATTGCTATTTTTCAACTCATCTTTTTTTTTTTTTATTATTGCTTTTTATTTCTAATTCACCAAATTCCCAGGAACATTGTAAGGATAACAGAAGCAATAGTAAGCTAAATTCTCTTCTATCCAGGTTAATCCAGATGTTGTCAGAGAATTGTATATACTGTTTATATCCTGATATAAACTCACGGAAATTATTTTTAAATTTTGGAGTGTGTGTGTGTATTCCAGCATCAAAAATGAAAGACTCAAAACAAATTTTGTAACAATTCAGTTACAAAACACAGAAAAGATTAAAATGTCTAATTCTGGCAAGAATATAATATTTCTGATGCAAATATATATTTCTGCTGGCAGTGTAAATCCCTTTGGAAAGTACTTTGGCATTGCATTTCATGAGCCACTAAAATGTGAATAACCTTGACTCAGTAATTTCATTCCTGTGAATCTGTCTCCAAAAGTAATATAATTTAATAATCACAAAGATGATTGTAGCAGTGTTATTTGTGATAGCAAAAACAACCTAAATACACAGCAATAGGAGAACAGTTAAATGAATTATGGTTTACCAATTACATAGAATATTATGTAGGCATTAAATGATAATTATGCACATTCTGTAGCAACAGGAAAATGTTTATGATATAATTTTATGTTAAAAAAGATACAAATTATACCCTACAATTACTGTTATGTAAAAATCATAAATGTAAATGTGTGAGATTAAAAGTGAACGTGGAAAAGTGAAATCTGGAATGTGCAAATGTGTTGTCATTTAAAAAAACACTGTAGTCATTTCTTTACCTTTGTCAAATGCTTAAGTAATTCTACAGTACTGCTTATGTAATTGACTAAAACATATAATTAAAATGACCACAGAGAACAGTGCCTTCCCATTCAATGATTTGATCTTGACTAAAATCCTAGTATCTATATCCTGTAATCTGAGTGAACTTTATTCTATACTAATTTATAATCATAAAATCAGCACTTTTGGGATTTCTACTTTAAATTACTGTTGCAAATGGTGCCCTATTTCTTAAACAAATACATCTGCAATTTAGTGAATGATATAATAAGCTATAACATATGTATTAGTCCATTTTCACACTGCTATAAAGATGATACCCAAGACTGGGTAATTAATAAAGAAAATAGGTTTAATTGACTCACAGTTCCACATGGCTAGGGAGGCCGCAGGGGGCTTGCAATCTTGGTGTAAGGCAAAGGGGAAGCAAGGCATATCTTCCATGGGAACAAAAGAAAGCAGGAGAAATTGCCATTTTTAAGCCATCAGATCTCCTGAAAACTCCCTCATTATCACGAGAACAGCATGGGGGAAACTGTCCTCATGATCCAATCACCTCCCACCAAGACCTTCCCTCAACTCCTGGGCATTACAATTCATGGTGAGATTTGGGTGAGGACACAAAGATAACTCATATCAACACATTTCTAATACATTATTTTAAAACATAGATTAAAAATTTTTAGATATTTGATATCCACATTACTGAAGTTTGGAGGCAAGGCATCTCTGCCTTCATTGCTTAAAAGTGGATTATGTACTAAAGCTAGTAGTTCTCTAAAGAGAGCAAGTTTGTTCCCCAGGGGACATTTGGAAATGTCTTGAGACATTTTTGCTGTCACAATTTGGGGAGGGGAAGTTTGCTCCTGGCATTCATTGGGTAGAGGCCAGGGATGCTGCTAAACATCCTACAATGTATGGTACAGCTGCAGGACATGTCCCACAACAAAGAATGATCTGGCCTAAAATGTCAGTAGTACTAAGGTTGCGAAACCCTGGAGTAGGCAGTGAAAAAAATCTAGAATAGAGAAACCTAGCTTTTTGCTTTATTTCCACTGCTAAAAAGGATGGGTTTGTGCTAGCTGCTTACATTCTGTCCCTGAATTTCCTTATTTGTAAAGTGAAAGTATATAAGATTTATCTTATCTCACAGGATGGTTCTGAGAGTAAAATAAGAAACAAAGTTATAGTACTTTGAGAAGCTAAAGTGTACTATATTGGGTTCTGTTCCAAGATGGCTGAATAGGAACAGCTCTGGTCGGCAGCTCCCAGCGTGATTGATGCAGAAGATGGGTGATTTCTGCATTTCCAACTGAGGGAACTGGTTTACCTTATTGGGACTGGTCAGAAAGTGAGTGCAGCCCACGGAGGGCAAACCGAGGAAGGCAGGGCATCACCTCACCAGGGAAGCACAAGGGGTCGGGGAATTTCCCTTTCCTAGCCAAGAGACGCCGTGACAGACTGTACTGGGAAAATTGGGACACTGCCACCTAAACACTTCACTTTTCCAATGGTCTTAGCAAAGGGCACACCAGAAGATTATATACCGTGCCTGACTCAGTGGGTCCCACGTTCACAGAGCCTTGCTCATTGCTAGTCCGAGATAGAACTGCAAGGCAGCAAGCCTGGCTGGGGGAGAGGCGTCTGCCATTGATGAGTCTTGAGTAGGTAAACAAAGCAGTCTGGAAGCTCGAACTGGGTGGAACCCACCGCAGCTGAACAAGGCCCACCTGTCTCTGTAGACTCCACCTCCAGGGACAGGGCATAGCTGAACAAAAGGTAGCAGAAACTTCTGCAGACTGAAATGTCCCTGTCTGACAGCTCTGAAGAGAGCAATGGTTCTCCCAGATGGTGTTTGAGCTTTGAGAACGGACAGACTGCCTCCTCAAGTGGGTGTCTGACCCCCATGCAGCCTAACTTGGAGGCACCTCCCAGTAGGGACTGACACCTCATACAGCCAGGTGTCCCTCTGAGATGAAGCTTCCAGAGGAAGGATCAGGCAACAATATTTGCTGTTGTGCAATATTTGCTGTTCTGCAGCCTCTGCTGGTGATACCCAGGCAAACAGGGTCTGGAGTGGACCTCCAGCCAACTGCAACAGAACTGCAGCTGAAGGACCTGACTGTTGGAAGGAAAACTAACAAACAGAAAGGAATAGCAGCAAGATCAACAAAAAGGACATCCACACCAAAACCCCATCTGTAGTTCACCATCATCAAAGACCAAAGGTAGATAAAAGCACACAGATGGGGAGAAATCAGAGCAGAAAACCTAAAATTTGTAAAAACCAGAGCACCCCTTCTCCTCCAAAGGATCACAGCTCCTCGCTAGCAATGAAACAAAGCAGGATGGAGAATCATAAGTTCACAGAAGTAGGCTTCTGAAAGTTGGTAATAACAAACTCCTCCAAGCTAAAGGAGGAGGTTCAAACCCATTGCAAGGAAGCTAAAAACCTTGAAAAAAGATTAGACGAATGGCTAACTAGAATAAACAGTATAGAGAAGACCTTAAATGACCTGATGGAGCTGAAAACCATGGCATGAGAACTACATGACACATGCACAAGCTTCAGTAGCTGATTCGATCAAGTGGAAGAAAGGGTATCTGTGGTTGAAGATCAAATTAATGAAATGAAGCAAGAAAAGAAGTTTAGAGAAAAAAGAGTAAAAGAAACAAATAAAGCCTCCAAGAAATATGGGACTATGTGAAAAGACCAAATCTACATTTGATTGGTGTACCTGAAAGTGACGGGGAGAATGGAACCAAGTTGGAAAACACTCTTCAGGATATTATCCAGGAGAACTTCCCCAACCTAGCAAGGCAGGCCAACATTCAAATGCAGGAAATACAGAGAACAGCACAAAGATACTCCTTGAGAAGAGCAACCCCAAGACACATAATTGTCAGATTCACCAAGGTTGAAATGAAGGAAAAAATGCTAAGGCAGCCAGAGAGAAATGTTGGATTACCCACAAAGGGAAGCCCCTCAGACTAACAGCGGATCTCTCAGCAGAAACCCTAAAAGCCAGAAGAGAATGGGGGCCAATATTCAACATTCTTATTGAAAAGAATTTTCAACCCAGAATTTCATATCCAGCCAAACTAAGCTTCATAAGTGAAGGAGAAACAAAATCCTTTACGGGTAAGCAATGCTCAGAGATTTTGTCAACTCCAGGCCTGCCTCACAAGAGCTCCTGAAGAAAGCACTAAACTTGGAAAGGAACAATTGGTACCAGCCACTGCAAAAACATGCCAAATTGTAAAGACCATCTATGCTAGGAAGAAACTGCATCAACTAATAGGCAAAACAACCAGCTAACATCATAATGACAGGTTCAAATTCACACATAACAGTATGAACCTTAAATGTAAATGGGCTAAATGCCCCAATTAAAAGACACAGAATGGCAGACTGGATAAAGAAGCAAGCCCCATCAATGTGCTGTATTCAGGAGACCGATCTCACATGCAGAGACACACATAGGCTCAAAATAAAGGGATACACGAAGATCTACCAAGCAAACCGAAAGCAAAAAAAAAAAAAAAAAAAAAAAAGGCAGGGGTTGCAGTCCTAGTCTCTGATAAAACATACTTTAAATCAACAAAGATCAAAAGAGACAAACAAGGCCATTACATAATGGTAAAAGGATCAATTCAACTAGAGGAGCTAACTATCCTAAATATATATGCACCCAATACAGGAGCACCCAGATTCATAAAGCAAGTCCTGAGAGACCTAAAAAGAGACTTAGACTCCCACACAATAATAATGGGAGACTTTAACACCCCACTGTCAATGTTAGACAGATCAACGAGACAGAAGGTTATTAAGGATATCCAGGACTTGAACTCAGCTCTGCACCAAGCAGACCTAACAGACATCTACGCAACTCTCCACCACAAATCAACAGAATATACATTCTTCTCAGCACCACATTGAACCTATTCCAAAATTGACCACATAGTTGGAAGTAAAGCACTCCTTAGCAAATGTAAAAGAACAGAAATCACCACAAACTGTCTTCTCAGACCACAGTGCAATCAAATTAGAACTCAGGATTAAGAAACTCACTCAAAACCACACAACTACATGGAAACTGACCAACCTGTTCCTGAATGACTACTGGGTAAATCATGAAATGAAGGCAGACATAAAGATGTTCTTTGAAACCAATGAGAACAAAGACACATAATACCAGAATCTCTGGGACATATTTAAAGCAGTGTGTAGAGGGAAATTTGTAGCACTAAATGCCCATAAGAGAAAGCAGGAAAGATCTAAAATCAACACCCTAACATCACAATTAAAAGAACTAGAGAAGCAAGAGCAAACAAATTGAAAACCTAGCAGAAGGCAAGAAATAACTAAGATCAGAGCAGAACTGAAGGAGATAGAGACACAAAAAACCCTTGGAAAAAAATCAATGAACCCAGGAGCTGGTTTTTTTGAAAAGATCAACAAAATTGACAGACTACTGGCAAGACTAATAAAGAAGAAAAGAGTGAAGAATCAAATAAAAAATGATATAGGGGATATCACCACTGACCCCACAGAAATACAAACTACCATCAGAGAGTACTATAAATACCTCTACACAAATAAACTAGAAAATCCAGAAGAAATAGGCCAGGCGCGGTGGCTCAAGCCTGTAATCCCAGCACTTTGGGAGGCCGAGACGGGCGGATCACGAGGTCAGGAGCTCGAGACCATCCTGGCTAACACGATGAAACCCTGTCTCTACTAAAAAATACAAAAAACTAGCCAGGCGACGTGGCGGGCGCCTGTAGTCCCAGCTACTCTGGAGGCTGAGGCAGGAGAATGGCGTAAACCCGGGAGGCGGAGCTTGCAGTGAGCTGAGATCCGGCCACTGCACTCCAGCCTGGGCAATAGAGTGAGATTCCACCTCAAAAAAAAAAAAAAATCTATAAGAAATAGATAAATTCCTGGACACATACACCATCCCAAGACTAAAACAGGAAGAAATTGAATCTCTGAAAAGGCCAATATCAGGCTCTGAAATTGAGGCAATAATCAATAGCCTACCAATAAAAAAAAATCCAGGACCAGACGGATTCACAGCCAAATTCTACCAGAGGTACGAAGAGGAACTGGCACCAGGAACTGGCACCATTCTTTCTGAAACTATTCCAATCAATAGGAAAAGAGGGAATCCTTGGTAAATCATTTTATAAGGCCAGCATCATCCTGATACCAAAGCCTGACAGAGACACAACAATAAAAGAGAATTTTAGACCAATATCCCTAATGAACATCGATGTGAAAATCCTCAATAAAATACTGGCAAACCAAATCCAGTAGCACATCAAAAAGCTTATCCACCAAGATCAAGTTGGCTTCATCCCTGGGATGCAAGGCTGGTTCAACATATGCCAATCAATAAACATAATCCATCACATAAACATAACCAAAGACAAAAACTACATGATTATCTCAATAGATGCAGAAAAGTCCTTCAACAAAATTCAACAGCCCTTCATGCTAAAAACTCTCAATAATAAACTAGGTATTGATGGAATGTATCTCAAAATGATAAGAGCTGTTTATGACAAACCCACAGGCAGAATTACACTGAATGGGCAAAAACTGGAAGCATTCCCTTTGAAAACTGGCACAAGACAGGGATGCCCTCTCTCACCACTCCTATTCAACATAGAGTTGGAAGTTCAGGCCAGGGCAATCAGGCAAGAGAAAGAAATAAAGGGCATTCAATTAGGAAAAGAGGAAGTCAAATTGTCCCTGTCTGCAGATGACATGATTTGTACATTTAGAAAACCCCATCATCTCAGCCCAAAGTCTCCTTAAGCTGATAAGCAACTTCAGCAAAGTCTCAGGATACAGAATCAATGTGCAAAAATCACAAGCATTCTTATACAACAATAACAGACAAACAGCGAGCCAAATCATGAGTGAACTCCCATTCATAATTGTTATGAAGACAATAAAATACCTAGGAATCCAACTTACAAGGGATGCGAAGAACCTCTTCAAGGAGAACTACAAACGACCACTCAACGAAATGAAAGAGGACACAAACAAATGTAAGAACATTCTATGCTCACGGATAGGAAGAATCAATATTGTGAAAATGGCCATACTGCCCAAGGTAATTTATAGATTCAATGTCATCCCCATAAAGCTACCAATGACTTTCTTCACAGAATTGGAAAAAACTACTTTAAAGTTCATATGGAACCAAAAAAGAGCCCACATTGCCAAGACAATCCTATGCAAAAAGAACAAAGCTGGAGGCATCATGCTACCTGACTTTAAACTATGCTACAAGGCTACAGTAACCAAAACAGCATACTACTGTTACCAAAACAGAGATATAGACCAATGAGGTATAGACCAACAGAGGCCTCAGAAACAACACCATACATCTACAACCATCTGATCTTTGACAAACCTGACAAAAACAAGAAGTGGGGAAAGGATTCCCTATTTAATAAATAGTGCTGGGAAAACTGGCTATATGTAGAAAGCTGAAACTGAATCCTTTCCTTACACCTCATACAAAAATTAATTCAAGATGGATTAAAGACTTACATGTTAGACCTAAAACCATTAAAAACCCTAGAAGAAAACCTAGGCAATACCATTCAGGACATAGGCATGGGCAAGGACTTTATGACTAAAACACCAAAAGCAATGGCAACAAAAGCCAAAATTGACAAATGGGATCTAATTAAACTAAAGAGCTTCTGCACAGCAAAAGAAACTACCATCAGAGTGAACAGGCAACCTACAGAATGGGATAAAATTGTTACAATCTACCCATCTGACAAAGAGCTAATATCCAGAATCTACAAAGAACTTAAACAAATTTATAAGAAAAAATCAAACAACCCCATCAAAAAGTGGGCAAAGGATATGAACAGACACTTTTCAAAAGAAGACATTTATGCAGCCAACAGACACATGAGAAAATACTCATCATCACTGGTCATCAGAGAAATGCAAATCAGTAGCAATGAGCACACCCAGTGCCTTTATCTTGGTTTTAATACCATTCTCCAATAAAAATACATACCTTTTAGGTAGGACTCCTTAAAGAAATGTCAATTCTCGGACTGGGAGAGAAAATATACAAGATAAGCCTGGAGCAGTAAAGAAGTGGCACACATACACACACACACACACACACACACACACACACACACGTAGGGAAGAAAAAGAAATATCTTCTTCTCACCTATTGTGAGGTTTATGCCTGGAGTGCCTATAACAAAAGACAGATTAACAAGAGAAAAGCACATAAGTTAACTTTTTGTACATGACTCGAGAATGACCCTTCAGAAATGAAGACCCAAAGAAACACGGAAATTTGTGTATTTTTATGCTTAGGTTTAAAGAGTGGAAACCTGTGCAGAAGTATAGTTAAACAAGGCGGAGGGATGACCTTATGGTAATAAATCGGACTGAATTTAGCAAGGCCTAACTTCAGATTCTTCTTAGTGTCTCTGTGTCTTCAAGGACAGGATGTTTCTGGACCTCAGGACCAAGCTTAAGGAGATGCCTCTGGAGGAAGCTTTTATGATCTGATGCAGAAGAGAAGAAAGGCGGGAAGATGAGAGTGATCCTCCTACTTCTGCTTGTTTCTCAAATGCCAAGGTCATATTTTGGGGTAATGTGTCCTGAACCCCATGACATGTGATAGGTGAATGTTAAAGTGACATAGGGCTCAACTAAACGTTATCCCAATGGCCAATATTGGAACAATTTGAGCAAGAAAAGAAATAGTACAATATTGTATGGATTATATAACATATATTAAAAGAAAAACAATGATTCCATACAGATGTAAATAAATGATTGAATTAACACATTAATAAATGAGGGAAGAATAGACACATCTACACAGCATAATTGTGAATAGGTAGATACTCCAGTCTCAGAAAGATGAAATATAGCTCCCGCTCCTTAAGTGTGTCCTACATATAGTGACTCCTGTACAGAAAGGATGATATGAAAAAGTGTTGATAAAAAGCGTAAAACTCTGTGAAGTATTTGAAGAGTTTAGTCTGAGCCAAATATGAGTGACCAATGGCCCACAACGCAGCTCTCAGGAAATCCTGAGAACATGTGCCTAAGGTAATCAGGCTACAACTTGGTTTCATACGTTTTAGGGAGACATAAGACATCAGTCAATGCATGTTAGATGTACATTGGTTTGGTCCAAAATGGTGGGACAACTGGAAGTGGGGGCTTCCAGGTTATGGGTAGATTCAAAGATTTTCTGACTGGCAATTGGCTGAGAGTTAAGTTATTGTCTAGAGACTTAGACTCAATAGAAAGGAATGTCTGGGTTAAGATAAGGGGTTGTAGAGACCAAGGTTCTAACATGCAAGTGAACACTCCATGTTGCAGACTTCAGAGAATTGATTGTAAATGTTTCTTATCACACTTAAAGAGTCTGTTTTATCAGTGTTAAGGTCTGTGTTGATGCTAATGTCAGTCAGCTGGGCCTGAATTCCAAAAGGGAGGTGGGCATAATGAGGCATGTCCAACTCCCCCTTTCCATCATGGGCTGAGTGAGATTTCCAGGCTAACTTTGGAATGCCCTAGGCCAAGAGAAGGGGTCCATATAGATGGTCAAAGGGGCTCAGCATTTTATTTTCGATTTACAAAGTAACTTTACAATGGAAAAACATGACAAATACTACCTCAGTCAGATGATCAAAAATAATATTAATAGCCATAAATCATGTTTATAGTATGTACCCCCCATGTGATGCACTGAGAATGGCACTTTACCTCTGTAGTATTCTCAAAACCATAAACCCAGTCTAATCATGAGAAAAATATCAATCACATCTCCATTAACAGACATTCTACAAAATACCTGGCTAGTACCCCTCAAAGTGGTCCAAATCATCAAAAACAACAAAAGCCTGGAAAACTGTCACGGCCAAGAACAGTATGAGATAAGACAGGTAAATATAATATGATATCCTAGATAGGATCCTGGAAAAGAACAAGGCCATTAAGTAAAAACTAAGAAAATCAGAATAAAGTATGGACTTTAGTTAATAATGTATCACTGAGTTCATTAACTATGAAACATGCGCCACGTTAATGTAAAATGTCCAAATGGGTTTACTAGAGTATATGGGAATTCTCTTACACCACATTCACCAATTTTTGTAAACCTATTCTAAAATAGAGTTTACTTAAAATTAATGCCTATTATATAACAATTTTTAAAAACTGTTTTTACTCATTGCATCTTCTTGCTGAACTGCCTGAATGTCACAGAAGACTTTCTTTGCTATCCAGACTTCAACATCATCTATTATTTGTTATCAGTTACTCATAAAAATGCCTAACATCTACCTGGCAGCCTCTCTATGAATATTCATTTACATATTAAGAACTAGACATTGTTGGCCAGGCGCGGTGGCTCACGCTTGTAATCCCAGCACTTTGGGAGGCCGAGACGGGCGGATCACAAGGTCAGGAGATCGAGACCATCCTGGCTAACACAGTGAAACCCTGTCTACTAAAAATACAAAAAATTAGCTGGGTGTGGTGGTGGGCGCCTGTAGTCCCAGCTACCCATGCTGAGGCAGGAGAACGGCATGAACCCAGAAGGTGGAGCTCCAGCCTGGGTGACAGAGCAAGACTCTGTCTCAAAAAAAAAAAAAAAAAAAAAACACACACACACAAAAAAAACTAGACATGTTGAGATCGTTGATGAAAAATTAAGAATAATAAAGGGAAACAAGGCTCACGTCTCTTAAAGGTACAGGGCTTGCTGCCAGGCTGCAATTCGTTTCTAGCACAGCCTAAATAGGATTCTATTTGTGTGATTTCCATCTGCTTCCACTGAAAACAATGGATGAGTTAATTAACCCTCTATACACCCTGAAAACTTGTTATTTCAAGCATGGATTTTTGACTTCTGACAAGTTTGGAGTGAGACAAATTTGAGGACAGGGCCCCTCCCACCCCAGGGCGGCCACCTCTCAGTCCTATCTGCTTTTCTACATGAAAAGCCTGTTCCAGGATCTACCAAGTATCCTGGGAAATTGGTCTGGGAACATGCTTAGCCTATTATTCCTGCTTATCTATAAGTCAAGAAGCTCCAAAGCTAGCATTTTGATAAATCATTTTTAGTTCATTTTGCCACAACTCTATGTCCCAAGCCCTCATAGGTTTGCTGTTATTTCTGTTTTTATGGCAGACATTGCTAATCTATGACTGAATCTATTCTCACTGAGTAGGCCAGACAGGCGGACTGGCTCATTTCCTGTTTCGATGTGGTTTAGAGAAAAAGATCAAAAACCCTTTATTCAAACTGTAGCTTACCTAACTTCCAGCCAATCAGCAACAAAAAACCCCAGAAGCTATTAACCACAAGTTCCTGCTTTAGGGGGCGAAGGACTTCCCTGTGGCTCCACATGTGCAGATAGACTTAAACTTTAACTTATAATTGCCCCTCCCCCTCATTTTAATACTAAAAGTCACACACCCAGCGGTGGAGATTTAAAATTGTAATATTACAAGTGGTGTATGAAGAAACATGTAGAGTCATTGCACAAGTGCTAGAAAAAACCCTCCTATACATGCCCTGATGAAATCCTTCCCTATAGAAAGTCCCCATAAAACAAATCCACATACTACCCTTGGGGAGCAGACTGCCCTTTTCATTTTGTGGTGCTGACTACCTTGTGCACAAGCTAAAATAATGCTTTCTCTTTCTCTTTGCTGCTATGTCTAGTGATCTCTCTTGATTTCTGTTGTAATCTTTCTTGAGACATTACAAGAACAGAAGGCACTGATAACACCTGAATGCAGCTTCAGAATCAGGCTTCACTCAGCAACTCAGTGGATAGGGAAGGCACGATTTGCTCATGGCCCTATCTTCCTTATCAGTAGATGAGCAATTATATGAGAAGTCATGATTTACTCTAATGACATTATGTCTTCTATGGAAGGGGAAAATTAATCCTAGAGATAGAATGCATCAAAGTCAGGATATCCTAAGTGTATTGACAGAGCTGAACTTAGACAAAATTATGGAAGAGACTAAATTAAACTTCAAGTCTCCTCCCACATGCCCACCTCTTAGTTTCTCCATAATTAAGCCTGCCTAGAGTGATTACCATACTGCATTCCCTTCTAAAATATATTTTTTCTATTTCCTCCACCACAAAACTTAGCAATGTATAGACTCATTGCTTCGAAAATAACCTTTTGACCTTAGCAAACCTTAGACATTTAAGAAAGTGCTGGCTTCTTTGATACGTGGGGAAAAAAGTATCAAGAAAAAAATGCCCATTAGATGCAAGGAGTGCTTCCAATTAGGTAATTAAATATGCTGAATCCTAGAAATCTTTGTATAGAAATACTTGGCAGATTACAACTGCTGGGATGACCCTTACATATACTGAATATGAAATAGTCAAATAGCAAATTGCTAGCTAGGTGGCTGGGTGGCACTGTGTTTTAAGTAATTTTTAAAACCAGCTACAGTATCTCCACCGGGAAATTTGCTACACAGAAAGTGGCCATTGTTCATAGCCATTGGCCACTCTCCAACCCAACAACTCATTTATTCTTCATAACTCTTATCAATATGCAGAAATATTTACTTGTATTATTATTTTTTATTACATATATTCCCTTACTAGAATTTAAGCTTCAAGAAAAAAAGAACCTTGACCATGACTAGATTCTTAGGAACTAAATAAATATTTGTTGAAAGAATAAATGAATCTAAAACCCAAGCCTTTGACAGTACCCCATAATTAAAACCAGAGATAATTATAGAATCCCATTCTTCTTAGCTACTGAGAATATTTTGGAAGATATTTTGTAAATGTATATGTATAATATATACATTATATACAAATATATGCATATTTTACATAAAGACCAGAAAATGTGATGTTATAACTTAATGTTGAAGAGAAAGAAAGGGGCAAAGGGAAAGGTGGCTTTTTAGACACTAAGTAAAATTTGGCCACTTGGTAATTTTGCCTTAGGTAGGACCTCATCAGAAATCCTACTTAATGCAATTGAGATCTTCTTTTCCAGGTGTCAGCCTTCATGCTGATGATATTTCTCAAAACTTCTTATTATATCTTTCAAAATAAGTAATTCCAACTTCTTTACTCATCCTTTAGGAGTCCTATTGTTTCTTCTCTATTGGATCCAGCTATGAAATACTCTGGCACTTGAGATTTCACTTGCACCTTAAATCAGAGACCATGAAAGCAAATGCTTAGAAGACCAGGAAGATAACAATGAGTGATACCTTGATCTTTTTGTGAATATGTTTTTCATTGTATGAATGAGAGGTATGTGCCCAGACAGATGGGTGAAGATTGCTATGTGTAGCTCATGTCAGTTGTTGTGATACCAGAATTAAGACCCTTCACCACTGGATCATCTAATATTTCAAGAGAATCCAGAAATCTGAATTTTACGAGAAAATTTATAATGTTTAGTTGGATTGATTTTTATAAACCACTTGAGGATACACAAGTTAGGTCTGTGTATCCAATGCAACATGCTATCATTTGTTTTTCAATTCTAAAATAATGATACTCTGGTTACTTTTCTCAGGACATATGCAGCCTTTGGCTCTCTAAGACCTTTGACTAACTGTGTTAGGACACATTAGTCTACTGGACTGTGTGGGGCAAGGAACATATCATGCGGCACCCTTGTTTAATAGTGATTACAGCAGTTTTGCCCAGCTCATGTAAATGCCTAAGACAGTTCTGGCTATTGACAATATTGTAGAATATTAGAATGACCTTGTCTTTTGTCTGGGTCATACATTCATTTTATATATATATATATATGAGTTTTCTGTGTTTGTTCCTTATTACAGACCTTCTCGCCTTCTTTTCAGCTTGTTGGCATTTGAGCCAATGTTATAGCCCAGCCATGTTATAAAATAATAATGATTCCCAAGTACCTAATATGTGGAGTGTTGGGTACTCTTCCCCTTCAGGGTTTTTCACAGCTAGCTAGTAATCTAATAAACTATGTTTAATTTGGCCAATTCATTGTACTTGAAGAGGATGATACATATTCCATAACTGAACTATTGATTATTCATTAAAATTCAGCCTTTCCTCTTCCCTGGACAATTCCTGTCAGTTTAATTTCTCTTCTTGTATTACAATAAGCTTTCAATTGCTTCCTGACCACAAGTCTCATTCTCATTTTGCCAGTAATTGAAACTTATGCCCAAATAACTATTTAAAATCTATGCTTCTATCATAATCAGATAATGTTCATAGTAGGTTAATGTCTATGCATCAAAGCATGTGATATTATCGGAACAAAATATATATTTAAAATGGTGCTTTTTGCCACTTTCTCAAGCAATCTAATATTTAGTCCCAATTCTGCAGAGACCACTTGCTTTCACACCTCTCTGGCTTTACCATGTTTACACTATTCTTTTCAGCTATCCATACCCATTGTATCTTTTGAACACTGACCAAATGGCAATTCTATTTGACCAGTTCCTCAACAATCCCAGATAGTAATAGTTTTCCTTACCTGTGCTATTTACCTTTACGATAGCATTCAACATACCTTTTTAGATTTTTTATTTTTCCTTATATTTGTTTGGGATCTTAAAGTAGATGGGGACCATGTGTTGTTCATTTATATAGAACCACTGCTCAAGTGCTGAAACTACAAAATAAGAGGCATTTATTAAAATATTTTAGTATAAATAAATAATTTCATGATTCTTTAGTAATAAAACATAAGGACTAAGAGGTAGGATTTGGAAAACAAAAAGAATTGAGTTCAAATTCCACTGATATTTTTAACTGGGAAATTTTAAGCAAGTCAAATTACCTGCCTTGGCCTCAATTTCTTCTTTGAAATATACCATTAAGAAAATGAAGAGGAAATCCAAAGCCTGCAAGAAAATATTTGGAACACATATGCAGATGTTCCTCAATTTATGATGGGGTTACATCTCAATAAACTCATAGTAAGTTTAAAATATTGTAAGTCAAAAATGCACTTTAGTACACTGAATCCACCCAACATTATAGCTTGGCCTAGCCTACCCTAAATGAGCTCAGAACATTAGCCTCTGGTTAAGCAAAATCATCTAACACAAAGCTTATTTTATAATAGTAACTATCTCATGTAATATATTGAATACTATAAATGTATGGTTTGATATATGCAAATCAATGTATGTGATTCACGACAGAAAAAAATTAAGGATAAAAATTATATTGTATGGTTTGGCTGTGTCCCCACCCAAATCTCATCTTGAATTGTAGGTCCCATAATTCCTACATGCTGTGGGAGGGACCCAGTGGGAGATAATTAAATCATGGGGCAGTTTTCCCCATACTGTTCTCATGGTAGTGAATAAGTATCATAAGATCTGACGGTTTTATAAAGGGCTTTCCCTTTTGCTTGGCTCTCATTCTGTCCTGTTTGCTGCCATGTAAAATGTGCCTTTTGCCTTCCACTATGATTATGAGGTCTCCCCAGTCACATGGAACTATGAGTCCATTAAACCTTTTTTTCTTTATAAATTACTCAGTCTCAGATATGTCTTTATCAGTAGCATGAAAACAGACTAATAGAGTAGAGTGGGGCACTGCTGTAAAGATATCTAAAAATATGGAAGTGACTTTGGAACTGACAAGCAGGCAGAGGTTGGAACAGTTTGGAGGGCTCAGAAGAAGACAGGAAAATGTGGGAAAGTTTGGAACTTCCTAGAGATTTGTTCAATGGCTTTGACCAAAATGTTGATAATGATATGGACAATGAAATCCAGGCTGAAGTGGTCTCAGATGGAGATGAGAAACTTGTCAGGAACTGAAGTAAAGGTGACTCTTGCTATGTTTTAGCAAAGGGACTAGCAGAATTTTGTCCCTGCCCTACAGATTTGTTGAACTTTGGACTTGAGGGAGATGACTTAGGGTATCTGGCAGAATAAATTTCTAAGCAGCAAAACTTTCAAGATGTGACTTGGGTGCTGTTAAAAGCATTCAGTTTTAAAAGAGAAACAGAGCATAAAAGTTCCGAAAATTTGCAGGCTGACAATCTAATAGGAAATTAAAAAAAAAAAATTTCTAAGGAGAAATTAAGCAGGCTGCAGAAACTTGCATAAGTAAAGAGGAACCAAGTGTTAATCACCAAGACAATGGGGCAAATGTCTCCATGCATGTCAGAGGTCTGCATGGCAGCCCCTCCCATCAGAGGCCTGGAGGCCTAAGAGAAAAAAATGGTTGCATGGGCTGGGCCCAGGGCCTCTTGCTCTGTGCAGTCTAGGGACTTGGTACCCTGCATCCCAGCTGCTCTAGCCTTGGCTAAAAGGGGCCAAGGTATAGCTCGGAGCATGGCTTCAGAGTGCAAGCCCCAAACCTTGGCAGCTTACACATGGTGTTGAGCCTGCAAGTGCAGAAGTAAAGAATTGAGGTTTGGGAACCTCCACCTAGATTTCAAAGGATGTATGGAAATGCCTGGATGTCCAGAAAGAAGTTTTCTGCAGGGGCAATGCCCTCATGGAGAACCTCTGCTAAGGCAGTGCAGAAGCTAAATGTGGGGTTGGAGACCCCGCGCAGAATTCCTACTGGAGCACTGCCTCATGGAGCTGTGAGATGAAGGCCTACATCCTCCACAACCCAGAATTGTAGATCTACTGACAGCTTGCATTGTGCACCTGGAAAAGTCACAGACACTCAATGCCAACCCATGAAAGCAGTCAGGAAGGAGGCCGTACCCTGCAAAGCCACTGGGGCAGCCCAAAACCATGGGAACCCACCTCTCACATCAGTGACCTGGATGTGGCACATTGAGTCAAAGGAGATCGTTTTGGAACCTTAGGGTTTAATGGCTGCTCTATTGGATTTCAGACTTGCATGGGGCCTGTAGCCCTTTTGTTTTGGGCAATTTCTTCCATTTGGAATGGGTGTATTTACCCTATGCCTGTACCCCAATTATATCTAGAAAGTAACTAACTTGCTTTTGATTTTATAGGCTCATAGTTAGAAAGGACTTGCCTTGTCTCAGATAAGACTTTGGACTGTGAACTTTTGAGTTAATGCTGGAATGAGTTAAGACTTTAGTGGACTGTTAGGAAGGTATGATTGGTTTTGAAATGTGAGGGCATGAGATTTTGTGGGGAGCAGGGGTGGAATGATATGGTTTGGCTGTGTTCCTACCCAAATCTTATCTTGAATTGTAGGTCCCATAATTCCTATGTGAGTGGGAGGGACCCAGTGGAAGAGAATTAAATCATGGGGTAGTTTTCCCCATACTGTTCTTATAGTAATGAATAAATCTCTCAAGATCTGATGATTTTATAAGGAGTTTCCCATTTTGCTTAGCTCTCATTCTCTCTTGCCTGCTGCCACGTAAGATGTGCTTTCGCCCTTCCACTATGATTGTGAGGCCTCCCCAGCCATGTGGAACTGTGAGTCTATTAAACCTCTTTTTCTTTATAAATTACTCATTCTCAGGTATGTCTTTATCAGCAGCATGAAAACAGAATAATATACTATATGATCATCTCAATAGATGCAGAAAAAGTTTTGATAAAATTCTGCATCCTTCATGATTTAAAAAACACTGAAAAAAAGCAGAAAAAACATACCTCAAAATAATAAATGTCATATACAATGAACACATAGCTAATATTATCCTGAATGGAGAAAAGTTGTAATCAGTCCCATAAGAACTGGAACAAGACAAGGATGCCCACTTTTTACCACTTCTATTTAACATAGTAGTGAAAGTCCTAGGCAGAGCAATCAGGCAAGAGAAAGAAATAAAAGGCATCTAAATTGGAAAAAAGGAATTTAAATTATCTCTCTTCTTAGATGGTATTATATTACACCAAAATCCCTTAAGATTCCTCCAAAACTCTTAGATTTGATAAACATATTCAGTAAAGTTTTGGGATACAACATCCATGTGCAAAAATTATTAGCATTTCTACCCACCAATAACAATCAAGCTGAGAAGCAATTTAAGGAGGCAATCCCATGTAAATAGCTACACATATATACACACACACACACACACACACACACACCCAGGGATGTATTTAATGAAGGAGGTAAAAGATCTCTACAAGGAAAACTATAAAGCACTGATGAAAGAAACTATATATAAGATAAACAAATAAAAAATATTTTGTGCTAACTGATCAGAAGAATTAATATCACTAAAATAACCATACTGCCCAAAGAAAACTACAGATTCAATCCAACCGCTTTCAAAATACCAATATACCAATGCCATTTTAATGGAATTAGAAAAAAAAATCTTAAAATTCATATGGAATCAAAATGGGAGACTGAATAGCCAAAGCAATTCTAAACAAAAAGAACAAAGTTGGAGACATAGCATTACCTGACTTCAAATTATACTAGAAGGCTATAGCAACCCAAACAGCATGATACTAGTATAAAAATAGAGACATAAACCAATGAAACAGAATAGAAAACTCAGAAATAAAGCCATATATCTATAGCCAACTGTTCTTTGACAAAGGTGAAAAAAACATATGCTGGGGAAAAGATACCCTTTTTAATAAATGGTGCTGGAAAATTTGGATTGCCACATTGAGAAGAATGAAACTGGACCCCTATCTCTCACCATATACAGAAATCAACTCAAGATGGATCAAAGACTTAAATGTAAGAGCTGAAACCATAAAAGTACTAGAAGAAATCCTAGAGAAAACTGCTGGATATTGGTCTAGGTAAAGAATTCATGACAAAGATCTCAAAAGCACCACCACCTCCAACAACAAAAATAGACAAATAGAAAGTAATTAAACTAAAAAGCTTCTGCATGGCAAAAGAAATAATCAACAAAGTGCACAGATAATCTGCAGAATGGGAGAAAATATCTGCAAACTATGAAACCAATAGAAAATTGATATCCAGAATCTACAAGTAACTCAAACAACTCAACAATCGAAATAAATAACCCCATTAAAAGGTAGGTGAAGGACATGAATAGATACTTTTCAAAAGAAGACATACAAATGGCCAGTAAGCATATGAAAAAGTGCTCAATATCATTTACCATCAGAGAAATGCAAATTAAAACTACAGTAATCTATCATCTTAGACCAGACTGAATAGTTATTATTAAAAAGGGAAAACTAACAGATATCGGCAAGGATGTGGAGAAAAGGGGAACACTTATACACTGTTGGTGGAATGTAAACTAGTACAACCACTATGGAAAACAGTATGGAGATTTCTCAAATAAATACAAATAGAACCACCATTTAATCTGGCAATCTCCCTACTGGTTATCTACACAAGCGAAAACAAATCATTACATCAAAAATATACCTGCACTTGTATGTTTATCACAGCACTATTTACAATTGCAAAGATAATGAATCAACCTAAGTGTCCATTAATGGATGAATACATAAAGATAATGTGGCAAATATACACAATGGAATGTTATTCAGCCATAAAAATGAATCATGTTTTTTGCAGCAACATGAATGGAACTAGAGACCATTACCTTAAGTGAAACAATTCAGAAACAGAATTCAAAATATCATATGTTCTCACTTATAAATGGGAGCCAAATAATACATATTTTAATACATGGACATAGAGTGTGGAATGATAGATATTGGAGACTCAGAAGGGTGGGAGAGTTGGGGGAAGGCAATGGATGAGAAATTACCTACTGGGTACAATGTACACTATTCAGGTGACGTTTATACCAAAAGCCCAGACTTCACCACTACACAATACATTCATGTAACTACACTGCTATTGGACCCCTTATATTTATATAAATAAAAAACCCTTAAAACTCAATAGTACAAAGGCAAACAACCTAATAAAAAATGGGCAAATGATGACTTGAGAGGCTGAGGCAGGAAGATCTCCTGAGCCCAGAGTTTCTAGGCGGCAGTGTGCCATGATAGTGCAGCTGCACTTCAGCCTGGGCAACAGAGTGAGATCCCAACTCTAAAAACATGGTCAAAGGATTTGAACAGATAATTTTACAAAACAATATATGTGAATGGCAAATAAGTACAGGAAGAAATGTTTCACATATTTAGGCAGCATGAAAATGCAAACTAAAGCTATAACGAGTTACCACTACATATAGGTTAGAATAGCTAAATTTAAAAAATAATAGAGAGTCTGGCCATATCATGTGTTGTTGAACATGTAGGGTAAGTGAAGATGTTGTTTACAACTGTTGAGAATATAGAATGGTATCACAATTTTGGCTAACAGTATAGCCAAAACTGTTAGTTTCCTAAAAAGTTAAATATTCATTCGCCATACACACAGCCATTCTATTCCCAGATATTTACTCAAAAGAAATAAAAACATATGTCCTCTCAAAGATTGTACATGAACATTCATAGATTTTTTTATTTGTAATAAACAAAAGCCAGAAAAATCCAAATGCCCGTCAACAGTTAAATGAGAAAAACGAATTGTGGTAGGTCTATACAATGGGCATTTACCCAGCAAAAAAGAAAGAGGAAGGAATTATTGACACACATAACACAGATTAATATGAAAAGTGTTATGCTGAGTGAAAGAAGTAACTTAAAATAGTATATACATTATATTTCATTTATATACAATTCTAGAAAATGTAAACTAATTTACAGTGATAGAAAGCAAATCAGTAGTTTCATTGAAATGGGAGTGGAGGAGGAATGGATTACAAAGGGAAATGAGTAAATTTGGGGGAATGATGTAAGTATTCACTTTCTTTATTGTGGTGACAATTTCACAAGAATATGCATGAATCAAAACAAATTAAGTTATACATATTCTGTATGCGTGCTTATACTTTAATTTTATCTTAGTCATTTATGCCTAGTGTTCCATTATTGGAATGCTAAGCATGTGGGAGCTATTTATATCCTACTGCTCAAGGTCATCACCAAACTTTGATTGCAAAAATTCAAAAAATTGCAACCTCAGGCATAAATGGGTGAATAAAGTTTTAGTTATATAAAAACTATACCTATCATTATATGATAAAAAGAAGATAAAGTTGATAAATTTAAAAGAATTGGCAGAAAAAATATTTTCAATTTCTTTCTAATTTTTTAATTATCCTCCTCTCCAATTACTCAAGACAAGCTGGAATTAGATGGCCATCTGTGCTGACCAGAATTAATGACTCAAGTAACAAAATAGCAAAGAGACTGTCCTGACATCCTCCATACCTGAAAACCTGTAGCATGGCACTTGCACTGAATTATTATTAGAGTCATCATGGGTTTTCTACTGATCTTATACAAAACCACCTGAATATAATTATGAATGTCAGAATGATATCTGTGGCCAAGTAACCAAGGAAAAGAAACTCATCAGCCTGTAGAATAACAGGTCCCAAACCTGTAGCTCTATGCTATAACCAATTCATCTACACAGGTCTCTGGCTATGCACACTACTGGAGACCAGTCTACATATGTAACTTACGAAAAATGCCACTAGCCCTGTACTCAAGTGAGGGGGATGTGAGGGCAAAGAGAGAGAGAAAGAAGAGAGAACAAAATTCACAGATGAAAAAGGGGTGGGGGAGAGAGAGAATAAAATTCACTACTAAATAGGAAAAAGACAGAAGAAAAACAAGTCTATCATTTTACTAAAGAGTGCATTCCCCAAGGAGGGTACAAGACAGGAAATATAAATCTAATGTTTCTTCCGTAGGTATCAATCTCCCAAGTTTCTCTCCTACTATAAGCACTTTGTGATCTAAGGCTTGTGGATAGAAGAACTTTTTTAATAACATGGGCCGTAAACACTAGCTAACTTCGTCATCTGATGCTCAAAGAAGCAGAGCAACTATTTGTTGGACTTCCCAAGAGACAACATGTGAATCTCCACTCTGAGGGATTTTCAATAACAATTATGAGCATATGTAACTTATGTCTTATATTCCAACTTGAGAATTTACCCTAGACACACATACATACCCCATGACCATCTCTACCACAACCACCATCATGAGCGCTTAAAATGTGATCTCGTTATATCAATCACTCAGAATTTCTACAGCATATTTTCCTAGGACTGAAAAAAAATTGCCATTTTAAAATTGTTTTTCTAGGGGAAAACTTAAAACTGTCAAAAATGATTAAAAATAACAAATCATGATTCAGTTCACAATCAAGTAACTAGTATTGTACTTACCCTCCTATAGTAAAGAATTATAAAATTGGAAAAAATATTATTTTTAAAAAATGTTTTCAGATACTGAACAATGGAAAGCAAAAGGCTGTGATCCTTGAAAGAAGGGAGCCTCATAGAGTCAGTTTCATTCACTCATTCACTCATTATGGCTTTCTGTCTGGGGGAGATTTCCAGATTATTTTTCAGAAAATTGAATAAGCAAAAAACCTCTACATAACTGGATAGAGAAAAAGATAAGTGGGTTAAAAAGATGGATATTAGAGTTTGAGGACTTAATGTCATCTTGGAGTTGTTAGGGCAAGGCTCTGAAGAGAGAAAACCACATCGAGAAAGTCTGAGAAATTTGCATAGAAGTTTCCTGCCAAGACATTGATCAAATTCTAAGTTGTACATGCGTGGGGCATGATTCTGTGAGGATAAGCAAAAAAACTGTTGGGGAACTGAAAGGTGAATAGAGACTTCAGAGGTCTTACGGTGCTGGGGAAATATTGGCATTCCCATCCATCCAGATGAAGGCACCTTTTTGAACAATGTTAGTATTCGGCTGAGAACCTAGGAAGCCCATGCCTCAGGGGTTAGGACCACAGCCTAAGAGTAAAGACCACATGCTAGGACTCAGAGAAAATTAGATCAAAGTTATCTGCCACAAATTTGACTGTTGGTCAGCACAATGCTCTCTCTTGAGCTGGAAATGACATAATCCCAGAAGCTCTACCATATATAATTTGCAACATTCAGCATCAATAAAATTACTAAATATGCAAGAAGCAAGAACCTGAAATCCATCAACAAAAAATTGGCTTATGAAAGACCCACACATAATCCAAATTTTGGAGTTAGCAGTAAAGGATTTAAAAGGGCTAGTATAAGTATGTCAAAAACTTTAGTGAACAATACAGATAGGTACAAACAGATGGAGAATTTTCAGCAAAAAAGCTGAAAGACTAGAAAAGAACCAAAGAGCAATTTTAAGTCTAAAAGTAAAATCTCTCTATGACAAACAATTTATTGAAGTGCTTAACAGCAGACTTGAAAAAGCAGAAAAAGTTTTAGTAATCTCAAAGTCAGGTCAGTAGAAATTATCTAATCTCACATACAGAGAATAAAAATAAAAGAATGGAAAATGCAGGTTAAAGTTTCCATATCAAGTGAGACAATGTCACGTTAACGTACATGCAACTAGAATCCAGAAAGACAGTGAGAAAATGGAGGACAAAAAAAGATTGGAAAAGATAATGGCCAAAACATTTTTAAATTTTATTAAAAATATCAACCCAGAAGTCCAGAAAATTTCAGGAGGCTTAGTAAATATAAAGGCCACATGGGGCACATCAAACTGAAACAGAAGCATACAAAAAAAAAAAGGGAGGGGGAGAAAATCTTAAAACCAGCAAAGGGCAGATAACATTATATTCAGGGATACAACCATAAGAATGATAGCTGTCTTCTCATTATAAATAAATAGAAGCCAAAAGATAATAGGAGAACGTCTTTAATATTTTGAAAGGAAAAGTCTACTAGCCTAGAATGTATGTGTGTGTATATATATATATAGGAATATATACATAGTATTAGTTTATATGAATATATATATTATTTTATATGAATATATATATCAGTTTATATATATTCATATATATATATATATATCTATATATATCTCCAGGAAACATATCTATCCGCAAAAACGATCCAAAATGAAGGCAAAATAAAGATATTTTGGACAAATAAATGCTTAGTAAGTTCAATATCAGCAGACGCACACTACACAAATACAAAGGAAATTCTCACATCAAACAGAAATGCCCCCAGATAAAAATCTGAACCTACCAGAAGTAATGAAGAGTACTGAAGATGGGAAACATGAGGGTAAATATGAAAGGTTATTTTTTAAATGTTCTAATAACACATTGTTTAGAATAACAATAGAACAAAGGAAACATAGACGTATAGAAAACAAGAAACAAGACGGTGGGCCTAAACTCCACCACATCAGTAAATTCAATAAATCTAAATAGACTAAACCACTCTATTTAAAAGACAGTGATTGTCCACTAGAAAAAGACCAACTAAATGCTGTTTACAGTGCTACGATCTATTTTAGCATTTAGGATCCATTTTAGCATTTAGGTTCTATTTTAAGTATAACGACATAGATATGTTGAAAGAAAAAAAGGATAGAAAATTATATACCAGGCAAACACCAATTTAAAAATTCTATGGCTATATTAATATCAGACAAAGCAGACTTTAAAGACAAAGAGGATTAATAGAGATAAGAAATAATTCATAATGATTAAAGTGTCAATTCATAAGGTAGGTATAACAACCCTAAATACATTTAGTTGAATAATACAGTTTCAAAGTATTTGAAAGAAATGAAAAGAGGAAAAGAAAAATATAGCAAAATCCACAATACAGTTGACAATTTTAACACTTTTCTCTCAGTAATTGATAGATTTAACTGACAAAAGTTCAATAAAGATATGGAAAATTGGAAGAATTTTCAATTTTATTACCTAACTTGATCTGATTGGAATTTATGGAGTACTACACCCAACAACTGCAGAAAATATATTACTTTTAAGTATACATGGAACATTCGTCAAAATAGATCATAAGCTAGCTCATAAAATTGAGTCTTAATAAATTTAAAAGACTGTAATCACAAAAAGTATGTTCCTTAACTACAATAAAATTAAATCTAGAAATCAATTTTAAAGTAGAAAAGTCTCCTAAGACATGAAAATTGAATAACACACTTCTAAATAAATGTGTCAAAGAATAAATTGTCATAAATATTAGCAAATATGTTTAATCACTCTGATTGCTATGTAAGAATAGGCAGGAAAGAGAAGCAAGAAGAGAGAGAAGGATGCCAGTTAGGTGGTTATTACATTTATCCAGGTGAGAGACGGTGTCGGCATGGATAAGGATAGTAACAGAGTGTAAGGATTGGTCAGATTATAAATATATTGTAAAACCATAGACAATAGGATTTGCTGATAGATAAATATGAGGTTTGAGAGAACAAGAAAAGTCAAGGATTAATTTGAGATTTTGGCCTGAGTATGCAAAAAGATGAAGCCACCATTAACTGAAATGAGGGAGATTAAAAAAGAACCAGGTTGAGAGCAGAAATAGTATGAGCTGAGTTTTGATCACAACCACTAGTTTAAGATGCTTGTGCCGTGCATGGTGGCTCATGCCTGTAATCCTAGCACTTTGGGGGGCCGAGGCGAGCAGATCACCTGAGGTCATGAGTTTGAGACCAGGCTGGCCAACATGGTGAAAGCCCATCTCTACTAAAGTGTTTTAAGGAGGGATAGTGTTTCAAGGAGGAGAAAATAAGCAAATTTGTGAACTTCCACTTGTAGGTCAAGTTGATGTGAAAACTGTGAACTGACCTTTGATTTAGAACCCATCAATTTGTGACCTGAAAAACGCTTGAGGTGAAACAGTAGGAGTGTGAGCCTCACTATAGTGAATGTAAGAGAAAATGGATACAGAAGAAGCCAGTGTGTGGAGATAACTGTTTTGAGGATAGCTTTTCTAAAAGAAGAGAAATAATGGGAAAGTTGGGTTAAGAGAATTTTTTAAGATATAAGAAATACTAGCATTTTTCTATATCAATAACAAAAATGTAATACAGAGAAAATAACTACAATTCAGATATTAAAAAAAGAGAGTTAGTTGAAATGATATTTTTAATTGGGCAAAAGGTGATGGGATTTAGCACCAAAGGGAAAAAGAGGTTGGCTTTAAAACAGAGGACAGGCAGTTCTATTGTAAGAGGGAACACAGATTGTACAGAAATGACAGAAACTTGGGAAATTCTGATTGCGTTATCAGCTGAGAATGAGGACGGTGAAGAGGAGGTGGAAGTTAGAAGCTTCAGGAGAGAAGAGGAAGTACTAAGTATTCATTTCGGAAAACATAAAAATGAATGGAGTGGGAAAAAGAGCACTACTGCTGAGCAGCATATACAGGCACAATTAAAGTAATCAATTGTGAATTTAAGTGAGACCAGTAATCCCGGTTGTTTGTTTTTCTCCATGCATTTGCATCTGAGCAGCTACAGGTGCAAGATAGCAGAGATTTCGATTTAACCAGGATTGCGGCGTTGCCTCAATCAAGCACATGAAAGGTATTTGAGGAAATGATTATGAAGATTAACAATGGAATTTAAGGAAAGAAGGGAGGACATGAGGATAAGTAAAAAGCTGGTAGAATCAATGGATTTCATTCTCAAAGGGGGTTGAAACACTAAGTCAGAACAATAGTAGGAATGAGCAGAAAAGATAACAGATACTTTCAGAGATTAGGATGCTTACATTTAAGATTATGGAGTGATTTTAGTCATTGGAATGAATGTCAGAGACGGTTTAGAGGAAAAAAATATCATTTGAGGAGAACAGTTAAGGAAATGGAAATGTTGGGGTTTAGAAAAATAACCTATATGATTACTGAAATCACACCCAGTTATGATAGGAGTACTGTGGAAGAGATGGACAGTAAGCCAGGATTTAACATCTTCAAGGAAAAAGCTGACTTTAGTTAGGAGATAGATTGGTATATGGGCTACATCTGAGTGTCATTTGTTGACATGAGATTAACACACGAGGGGTAGGGCTTGGAAAGGAAATAAAATGTTCTGGAAGGGACAGTAGGAGCAAAAGACATTCCTGCACCACCTCCAGGCCCTGATGCGTTACAAGAGCAGGAGGGGAAAAGCCACCCCAAAAGAGATTCACAGGAGAGCTTCAAAGATGCTCACAGAGATTCAAAAGAGAGTCTGATTTCAAACTTACTTTTGATGACAACAATCGTGGTCTCTATAAATAGCCCAGGAAAGAATGGCTGCAGTAAATCTGCTTTTCTGGCTGCTGAAGTGTCTGGTCGGTCTTGACGCTTCCTATGGTGCCATAAGAAAGTGTTACTGCTACATCTCTGGCAGTCTCAACCAACCCCCGAACTACTAACAACTTTGAAGATTTCACACCTATTGATAACAAAATCAGTTTCCATGTGATGAGACGGAGGTTCTTTCTTTCTCTCTCTCTCTCTTTCTCTTTGTCTCCCTCACTTCTTCGCTCCTTCCCTCTCTCTTCTTACCACCCTTTCTGTCGTTTAGAGAGGGAAGACAAATGAAGAGATGATGAGATATTCAAAACACTTTTGGCTCCTGTTAGAACCAGAAAATAAGAAAAATAGACTATGAGAAAACATTACATATGAAACTGAAGTATGCAATTTGTCAGTATTCTCTAGCACACTAAGCAGAACGTGATGAATTCGGAAAGCAACAAGAGGGAATTCTGAAAAATGAGACTTCCAGGCTGGGAAAATGTCGAATTATATTAAAGAAGAAAAATTATTGATGACCAGATGTCCATTTCCCTTTCGTCTTTGCTACATTTCTTCACTTTAAGGTGATTCCTCAGCAGAGGGAAAATGTTCTTAGGGATTAATTTACTAGATTATTAGACTACAGTTAGAAATCAATTTCTAACATTTGTGTGATGAAATTATGTGAAATAACTTGCAGTGGACCATTCACTAAATTTTCCTTCCTAACATGTCTTGCATTAGAGATAACTGAATTTTAAATCAGGGTATTGGAACTCCAACCCTGATTCTGCTATAGGACCAACCTCTTACTCATCCTACTAATCTTACTTTCAGTATCTCTTTCTCCAAGAAAATTTTCCCCCTAAGTATGCTTCTTATTCTGATAATAGTCTGCTGTTGCAACCTGAAATTCTCTTTTGCATTCTACTGGAAATGTATACATTTTTATTTATTTGACTAATGTATGTCTTTTCTATAGAACTGCAAGGTCTCTGAAGCCAGGGAGCTCATATTACCAGCATCTACATAGAAGGTAATCAAGAAATGCTTATTGTCTGCCTGTCTGATTTGGACAAATAACATACTGAACTTCAGTTTCTTCAGATCCAGTTCAACTGCATAGAACTATGGAATCCAGTATTCCTAAGGGCACCTCAAAACCTTTAAAGTATTTATCAAATAGGAAGGATTTCTTAATGTATCAAACAGTTTCCTGATACAATAGTATTATCAGCATATATTATTGGCAGAGAATATGTTCCAAGACATCTAGTAACTAACACCAAAATGTATATATAGTATGTTTCATCCTATTCATATGTATCTATAATAATCTAATTTATAAACTAGGCACAGTAAGAGATTAACAACAATAAATAATAATAAAATAGAACAAATATAACAAATGACAGCACCACTATTCTTGTGCTTTGGGGTCATTATTAAGTAAAATAAGGCTTTCTTGAACACAAGAAAGGCGATAACATGACAATTTATCTGGTAATGGAAACAGCTACTAAGTGACTACCGGGCAGGTAACATTCACAGCCTAGATACACTAGAGAAAGAGGTGATTCACATCCCAGCTGGAATGGAGCAGGCTGGCACAAGACTTCATCACACTACTGAGAATGCCATGCAATTTTAAGTGTATGAATTGTTTACTTCTGGAATTTTTTGTTTAATATTTTCAGACCATTGTTGACCAGGAATAACTGAAACCTTGGACAGTGAAACCATGTGTAAGTATATTCGTGATTAATTCACCATTAACTTTTACTACTTCTCCTAGTAATGAGTGTTTATTTTCCATAGGATCTGTTAACTACTTTTTGATAGTGGGCTTCAAGAAACCAAAAAAGTCCCAGGAATTTGAGAACCTACTTTAAATTTTACTAGATTTATAAATGTCCCCTGAAAACTTTAAATTACAGAATTCTGAGACAAAATGTTACCTCATGGGTTATGGAGATGCCTTACTGCCTTCTTTAAGTATGATAATGAATGGATTACCTTACTAGGTAATTTTGTTGTGAGTGGCACTTATCATCACAACCCCACTGAGTATGAGGTCAGATAAGGTGCATCCTCAACATTAATCACAAGCTGAAAATTTTACAGGTAGATTCAGGCTTCTAACTGATGGACTTATACCTTAGCCATTCATTTATACATATAACTGACCATCTGCCCATTCAACAGATATTTAGTGAGCAAGTACTTTGTGTTTAGGATACAAAGAAATGCAAAGAGGGCATTATGAGCCATAGTTTCAGTCTTATAATATTATGATCTTACATATTATAATATTATAATAATTACGTCATGACACATAAGAGAGATACATAACTCAGAACGGTAGGCTCAAGAAGCACTTTTCAGATAAGGAGCCACTTGAGCTGAGACCTAAAGAATCAGTAAGAAATCAGTGGGGAAAAATGATAGGCATATTATTTCAGGAAGAGACATGAACATACGAAGTCATGGAGGTGATACAGTGATTGGTGAATTTTTAAAAATGTTGATCATTTAATACTGTCAGAGAAAATAATATGTATCCTAGGAGGGAGGACTGGAGAGGTCAGGGAGATGAACCTGGGGAGGACTGCAGACACCCAGTCGTGAAAGTCTGCACATATTTAGACTTTATCTTAAATGTGAATGGAAGCTATAACCTGGATGTTGGTCTGTAGAGACAATTTATTCTATTTCTCCAGGTTAATAGTCTAAAAAAAAGTAGAACTGTAAAATGGCAATTGTGTGTAGATCCCATAATGTATCATCTGAAGAGGATTTGCTAAGTGTTTTCTACCTGCTGGGCAATGTTGCAGAGGCCTTCATTTATTCAAAGAAATCTAGACAATCTATCAACAAAGACTAACGAGAATTTATTACCTAGGAGCCCTCTCTTTAGTTTGTAAAAACCAGACATTCCAAAGTCAATAGGAAGTAACGCATCATGGGTTGCAGGTCACCTGACAACTCACCATTTTAGCTGTAAGTAGTGCCTTAAACAACTGCTATTATTTATATGACAAATATGTATTCTAATTTTTGTGGAATAGTCATAATTTCATGAAATAGTTTTATTTTTGGTAAGTTGCATTTGTTCAATACATAGCTTAAAAATTAATTAAATGTAACTTAAATTGGATGTATTCATAGCTTAAGAAATACAAAAATTTAAAAATTCTCTTCTGGAGTATGTAAAGAATTTTGGTCCCCCAAATTTACTTCCTATGCCTCTACATCTACATTTATAAAAACTATTAATTGTAATGTTCCCAACACAGAGAAAACATAAATGTTAGACATGATGGATACCTGTACACATTATGTAAAGGTATCAAAATATCACAGGTACCTTTAAAATATGTACAACTATTATATGTCAATTTAAAAAGAAGAATAATATAGAGCACTTCCTCAGTTATAAAAGAGGAATATATCTGATTTATTTTTAGATCAATCACATAGCGTGAAGAAAGCTAATCATTGAGTTTGTAAATTTCAGTATCACTAAAAGAGTATATTTGTAATATTCTCATCACAAAAAAAATGTTTAAAAAATTAACAAACAGAAAAAAGAAAAACAAGGGCATTACATAATAGTAAAGGGCTCAATTAAACAAGAATATATAATTATCCTAAATATATATACACCCAACACAGGAGCACCCAGATTCATAAAGTAAGTTCTTAGAGACCTACAAAGAGACTTAGATAACTACACAATACTAGTGGGAGACTTCGGCATGCCACTGACAGTATTAGACACATCATCAATGCAGAAAACTAACAGAGATATTTAGAACCGGAACTCAACACTTGTCCAAATACACCTAATAGACATCTATAGAACTCTCCACCCAAAAACAACATAACATACATTGTTCTCATCTGCACATGGAACATACTCTAAAATCAACCATATAATTGGACACAAAACAATCATTAACAAATTTTAAAAACTGAAATCACACCAACCACACTCTTGGACCACAGTGCAATGAAAATAGAAATAAATACTAAGAAAACTGCTCAAAACCATACAATTACATGAAAATTAAACAACCAGCTCCTGAAAGACTTTTGGGTGAATAATTAAATTAATGCAAAGATCAAGAAGTTGCTTGAAACTAATGAAAACTAAGATATAACACACCAGAATCTCTGTGACACAGCTAAGGCAGTGTTAAGAGGGAAGGTTATAGCATGAAATACCCACATCAAAAAGTTAGTAAGATCTCAAATTACCAGTCTAACATCATAACTAGAGGAAATAGATAAATTAGAGCAAACCAATCTCAAAGCTAGCGTAAGACAAGAAATAAGTAAAAACAGAGCTGAACTAAAGGAAATTGACATGGGAAAAAACATACAAAAGAGCAATGAATCCAGGAGTTTGTTGCTTGAACGAATTAATAAGATACATAGACCACTAGCTTGACTAATACATAAAAAAAAAGAGAGAGAGAGAGAAGATCCACTGAACACAATTCGAAATGACAAAGGGGACTTCACCACTGGCCCCACAGGAAAAAAAAAAATACCCTCAGAAACTACTATGAACACCTCTATGCACACAAGTTAGAAGATCTAGAAGAGATGGATAAATTGGACAAATTCCTAGAAACATACAACATCTCAAGACTGAAGCAGGAGAGAAATTTAATCCCTGAATAGACGAATAATGAGTCCCAAAATTAAATCAGTAATAAAAAGACTGCAAATCAAAAAAAGCCCAGGACCAGATGGATTTGCAGCCAAATTCTACCAGATGTATAAAGACCTGGTATCATTTCTACTGAAAGTATCACACAGAATTGAGGACGAAGGACTCCTCCCTAAATCATCCTGTGAGGCCAAAACCTAGTAGAGACACAACAAAAAATAAAACTTGGCGAGGCACAGTGCCTCATGCCTGTAATCCCAGCACTTTGGGAGCCCAAGGCGGGCAGATGATGAGGTCAGGAGTTTGAGACCAGCCTGGCCATCATGGTGAAACTCCA
Organism: Macaca mulatta; assembly: GCF_049350105.2. NCBI lineage: Eukaryota > Metazoa > Chordata > Mammalia > Primates > Cercopithecidae > Macaca > Macaca mulatta. Next base: position 141,405,807 of record NC_133406.1, read on the forward strand.
TCTCTACTAAAAACACAAAAATTAGCTGGGCATGGTGGTGTGTACCTGCAATCTAAGCTACTCGGGAGGCTGAGGCAGGAGAATTGCATGAACCTGGGAGGTGGAGGTTGCACTGAGCTGAGATTGTGCCACTGCACTGCAGCCTGGGCAACAGCACAAGACTCTGTCTGGGAAAATAAATAAATAAATAATAAATAAGTAAAACTAGAGGCCAATATTTTTGATGACCATAGATGATAAAATTCTCAACAAAACACTAGCAAACTGAGTCCAGGAGCACTTCAAAAAGCTAATCCACCACAACCAAGTAAAGTTTCTCCCTGGGATGCAAGCTTGGTTCAACCTATGCAAATCAATGAATGTGATTCATTACATAAACAGAATTGAAAAAAAAATACGCAATCACCTTAATAGATGCAGAAAAGGCTTTCAATAAAATTCAACACCCCTTCATGTTAAAAACCTTCAACAAAGTAGGCACTGAATGAACATACTTCAAAATATTAAGAGCCATCTATGACAAAACCATAGCCAACATTAGACTGAAAGCGCAAAGGCTGGAAGCATTCCTTTTGAAAAGCAGAACAAGACAAGGATGACCTTTCTCACCACTCCTATTCAACATAATCCTGAAAGTCCTGGCCAGAGCAATCAGGCAAGAGAAAAAATAGAAGACATCCAAATAGGAGGAGAGAAAGTCAAACTATCCCTGTTTGCAGATGGTATGATTCTCACCTAGAACACCCCACAGTCTCTGCCCAAAAGCTCCTTGAGCTAATAAACAACTTCAGCAAAATTTCAGAATACAAAATTAATGTACATAAATTGCTAGCATTCCGATACACCGGTGCTATCCAAGCTGAGAGCCAAGTCAAGAATGCAACGCCACTTATGATAGCCACAAAAAAGAATAAAATACCTAGGAATATAGCTAACCAGGGAGGTGAAAGGTCTCTACAAAGAGAATTACAAAACACTGCTCAAAGAAATCAGAGAAGACACAAACGGAAAAACATTCCATGCTCATGGATAGGAAAAATCAATATCATTAAAATGGCCATACTGCCCAAGCTGCTTATAAATTCAATGCTATTGCTATCAGACCACCAATGACATTCTTCACAGAACTAGAAAAAAACTGTAACAATTTATATGGAACCAAAAAAGAGCCTGAATAGGCAAGGCTATCCTAAGCAAAAAGAAAAAGGCTGAAGGCATCACATTACCCAGCTTCAAACTATATTATAAGGCTACAGTAACCAATACAGCACGGTAGTGCTACAAAAGCAGACACATAGACCAATGGAACAGAATAGCAAGCCCAGAAATAATGCTGCACACCTACAACCATCTAATCTTCAACAAAATCAACAAAAACTAGCAATGGGAAAAGGACTCCCTATTCAATAAATGGTGCTAGATTAAATATCTTGTCACATGCAGAAGATCGAAACTGGAACACTTCCTTGCACCGTATACAAAAATCAACTCAAGATGTATTAAATATTTAAATGTAAAACCTAAAACTAAAACAACCCGTGAAGACAAACTAGGAAATACCTTTCTGAACACAGGTCCTGGCAAGGATTTCATGACAAAAACTCCAAAAGCAATTGCAAATAAAACCCCGAAAATTAACAAGAGGGACCTAATTAAACTAAAGAACTTCTACACAGCAAAAGAAACTATTAACAAAGTAAACAGACGACCTTCAGGATGGGAGAAAATATTTGCAAACTATGTATCTGACAGAGTCCTATTATCCAGAATCTATAAGGAACTTAAACAAATTAACAAGCAAAAAAACAACCCCATTAAAAAGTGGGCAAAGGACATGAACAGACACTTATTAAAATAAGACATGTACATGACCGACAAGTATATGAAAAAATGATCAACATCACTGATCATTAGAGAAATGCAAATCAAAACCACAATGAGGCCAGGCATGATGACTCACTCCTGTAATCCCAACACTTTGGGAGGCTAAGGTGGGTGGATCACTAGAGGTCAGGAATTTGAGACCAGCCTGGCCAACTGGTGAAATTCCGTCTCTACTAAAAATACAAAAATTAGCCAGGCGTGGTGGCAGGGACCTGTAATCCCAGCTTCTCGGGAGGCTGAGACAGGAGAATTGCTTGAACCTGGTAGGAGGACATTGCAATGAACTGAGACAGTGCCATTGCACTCCAGCCTGGGCAACAGAGAGAGTCTTTATCTCAAAAACAAACAAATAAACAAACACAATGAGATATCATCTCACACCAGTCAGAATGGCTATAATTAAAAAGTTAAAAAATAACAGATGTTGGTAAGGTTGCAGAGAAAAAGAAATGCTTATACACTGATGCTGAGAATGTAAATTAGCTCAGCCGCTGTGGAAAACACATTGGTGATTTTTCAAAGAACTCAGCAGAATTACCATTTGACCCAGCAATCCCATTATTGGGGATATTTCCAAAGGAATATATATCATTCTACCTTAAGACACATGCATGTGCATGTTCATCACAGCACTATTTACAATAGCAAAAACATGGGATCAATCTAGATGCCCATCAATGGTAGACTGAATAAAGGAAATGTGCTACATATACACCATGGAATACTATGCAGCCATAAAAAGCAATGAGGTTACGTCCTCTGCAGCAACATGGTGGAGCTGGAGGCCATTATCCTAAGCAAACTAACACAGGAACCAAATACCACATGTTCTCATTCGTAAGTGGGAGCTAAACATTGAGTACACATGGACACAAAGAAGGGAACCACAGACACCAGGGCCTACTTGGGAGTGCAGGGAGGGAGAAGGGTGAGGATTGAAAGAGTTCCTATAGAGTACTATGCTTATTGCCTGAATGGTGAAATAATCTGTACACCAAATCGCCATGACACGCAATTTACCTATGTAACAAACCCACATATGTACTCCTAAATCTAAAATAAAAGTGTTTTAAAAAGTTAGAAATTTGAGGTGATGGATATGTTAACTGCCTTAATTCAATCTTTTCATATTATGTTTTAAAAGCATAACATCACTTTGTAACCAATAAGTATACACAACTATATTTTGTTAACATAAAATACTATACATGTGACTGGATATATTAAGAAATAAAGTTCTGTCTGAGAAAAAGTTCATAATTTCCTTTTGTCATTTATTAAGACCAATTGAAGAGCTGTGTCTCCTTTAATCTCAAATGTATTTAACACTCAAGCACACCAAAAGGCACACTAATTTGTTTAAACCTATGCATACAACCAAGCTCAAAAATGGCCCCGAAAGATTTTTCCCTCCTGGTATTCACGATGTCGTATAGTCGTCTATACACTGACTCATGGCTTGCCTGCGTAATCAGGTGGACACTGTGGAACTGATAGTGATGACTTCTAAGGGTAAATCCAAAAACACTGTGGTTTTCACTTTGCCATTTCTTGGATTATTCTCTCTGGGGGAACTCAGCTGCCATGTAATGAGGATTCTTAGGAAGCCTATGCAGAGGGCCATTTGGTGAAGAACTGAAGCCTCCAGTAATAGCCAGCATCAACTTGCTATATGTGTGAGTGTGTCATTTTGGAATCAGATCTTGCTGCTCAGTGAGACCTTCGGATGACGGCAGCCATGACAACATCTTGACTGAAACTTCCTGAGAGAACCTGGGCCAGAACCACCCAGCTAAGCCACTACGGAATCCCTTACCCACAGAGACTATGTGAGATAATCACTGTCTACTGTTTTTTCAAGCCACAAAGTTTTAATTTGTCACATACCAACTAAAGCTATATAATACAACCTAATTAAGATACCTGATGCAACCCAGAAAGGATTATTTATAATCACAGATAATAGTGAATCTGGTGCTTTTAGTAGCAATAGTTCAAAAAGAAAAAAAGGTTTTGAGCGTTGAAGTAGACAGAATTATGGTCTCCCAAAGATGTTCATTAGGATTCAAGGAGGTCTAAATCTCTAGAACCTGTGAATATGATACCTTACATTACAAAAGGGAGTGTAGTTGTGATTAAAGATTTTGAGATGGGGAGATTTTCCTTGGTTAGACAGGTAGGTCCAAGGTAATCACAAGTGTTCTTATGAGGAGAAGGCAAGAGGGTCATGAGATGTCAGGAGATGTGACAACGGAAGCAAGAGGTACAAATGGTACAAAAAAAAGAGATGATGATCCACGGAATGCAGGCAGCCTCTAGAAACAGAAATAGGTGAGACAATTGATTCCCCAGTGAAGCCCCCAGAAGTTGCACAGTGTTGTCAACATTTTGATTTAGGTGAACTCCAGAGTTGTAAGAGAAAAAACTGTGTACTTTCAAGCCACTAATTGTGTGGTAATTCATTACAGCAGTAATAGGAAACTAAAACAGTAAGCTGATACTGTGCCACAAGGAAAAAATACGATAAAAAGAGCCAAAAAGAGTGGTAGGCTTCGTTACTTTATCTCACGAAAGTTTCTCTGAGCTTAGTGAGAAAACAACAACAACAACAACAACATTAAGATTCTATTCTGAACAAATGTCTTCCAAAGGATGCAATCTAGAAAATGAAAAGGGTCAAATGACTCATTATTTAATTAAGAAATGCATTTGACAATGCCAAGCCTCCTGTGCTTTCACCCAAAATGCAAATGTTTTTGATGAAAGGGAAAGAAATTTTATTTCCGGTATGAGTTCAGTAAATATTTGTTGATGATATAGAGGATAACTTACCAAAAGCATTTTTAGCAAAAAAATGAATTTGGGGATGTTTGCAAACTTATTTTCGAAAGTGGATTTCATGCCTCCTGACGTGTGACATTGTTTTTATCTTTTTAAGTGATAAGAACAAACCTAATAGTTATATAACCTGTCACAAACATTATCGCATACATGTCTCAAGTAATCCTCAACCTGTGAAGTCAGACTATTATTGTTATTTATATCTTATTCATTAGAATCCCAAGTCTCAGCCAGGTTGACTTCTGAAATCTCACCCAACTATGAATGATAGAACAGCAAGAGTGAATGAAAATCCCTATTCATCTACTATTCATTCACTCTATGCTGTGCTTTTCTAGTGTAAGTTAAATATAACAAGGTTATTAGAAAAAGTAATTGGATACAGTGTTTATCATTCTCACTTTTTCTTTTGACAAGTTAACATTGAGCAATTCTATGTTCCAACTACCAGGTCTACAACAGTGAAACAGATGTGATTTCTAGCTTGAAGTTCATTGTGTAGTAGAAGAGACAAATGAGTGGGTTGATATTTACCCCGAAGACTGGCGGAGACTGTGGCAGGGCTAAGTAGCACTGTGTTAGGGGATCAAATAGCAGGGGATATTAATCTATAATTGAGGACTTAGCGAGAACTTCTCAAAGGTAGTAACTCAAATTTGTCAACTGAAGCTAAGAAGATTAGCTAGGCAAATAGAAGGTAAGTGTGGGTAAGGCAAGGTATTCCAGGAAGAAGAAACAAAAAAGTCTGGGAGTGGGCTGGGCGCGGTGGCTCACACCTATAATCCCAGCACTTTGGAAGGCAAAGGCTGTGAATCATAGGAGGTCAGGAGTTCTAGACCAGCCTGACCAACATGGTGAAACTGCATCTCTACTAAAAACACAAAAATTAGCTGAGCATGGTGGCCTGTGCCTGTAGTCGCAGCTACTTGGGGGGCTGAGGAAAGGAGAATCACTTGAACCCAGGAAGTTGCAGTGAGCTGAGATTGTGCCATTGCACTACAGCCAGGGCAACAAGAGTGAAACTCCGATTCAAAAAAAAAAGAAAAGAAAAGAAAAGAAAAGAAAAAGAAAGTCTGGGAATAGGTTTCCAAGAATGTTTTCATAGAACTGTCCTATATTCAGATGGAGGAACTCTCTTACTATTCAACTGATGTCACCTTGATGCCAACGATAGTGAGTGCTGAGCCTTACTGGTCCAAGAAGATACCTGAGGAGAATTTATTTTTTATTTTTCTTTTCTCAAGAAGTTGGCAGATTTTATAGTATCAAGTGTTAATTTTTTCACTTTATATCATAAAGGCCTGTTTCTGGATTCCTTCTAGCAGAAGCTCTAAAATATACATCTTTTCAGAGTAACTCCTGTTAGCTGTTGTCCATGAGGATCTCCTTCTTTTGAACCCTGCTGAACCTTTTCCCAAGATTCCTTTCCTGTATCTTGTATCCACTTGGAGCTTAATATTATTTTCTGTATACTAGGCTCTTGCACTTGGGCAAAGAGCAGATGTGGCAATAACTTTTTAAAAAGTCATTAGTATATCATTTTGCAAATTGCTTAGCACCAGAAGTATCGGGCCTGGAGTGTTTAAAGCATTTTAATAATTTAGAAATGCAAGATTAATGCAAAGCGATGTTACATTAAATAAGAGTTAATTTGCTTACCTTGTTGTATGCTATGTCATTTGATGAGCAGCCAAAATTAATTCACTAAGTGTCATGCCGGGGCCCAAAAGAAAAATGAAAACAGCTTTGCAAACTTTACTACTAGATGGAATGAATTCATTTATTAAATATAGCTAAATTATTTACTTATCTTCCAGGTTTTCAAAGGGCAGAGTGTATCTTCTTTCAGCTATTTGAAATATGAAATTAAATTGTTATAATAATGTATAGAGATAATTCATAAGGAGTCCAGAGGGGTACAGTGGACAGCACCTTAGGCTAGACAGGCACTAGTGAGTCCTCAGGGCAGGAACTTTATCTGTTTTGTTCACTACTGACTTTCCCAGCATCTAAAACAGTACCTTGCATCCAGCAGGTATTTCATGGTTATGTGTTCAGTAATTAAATGAGTGATTATCTGTTATGTTTGAATTGTGTCCCCTACACACACACACACACACACACACACACAAATCATATGATGAAGTCCCAACTTCAGGTACCTCAGAATGTGACCTTATTTGGAGACAGGGTCTTAGAAAGGTCATCAAATGAAAATGAGGTTATTAGAATATGCATTAATCAAGTGAGTCCTTATGAAGTCCTTACGAAAAGGAGAAATTAGGAGATAGACATGCATACGGAGAGAATGCCATGTGAAGATGAAGGTGGAAATTGGGGTGATGCTTCTACAAGCCAAGAAATGTGAAAGATTACCAGCAAACCACCAGAAACTGGGCAAGAAGCATGGAACAATAGATACTCTCTCACAGCCCTCAGAAAAAATCAACCCTTCCAACAAATTGATCTTAGATTTATAGTCTCCAGAACCATGAGACAATAAATTTCTGTTGTTTGAGCCACCTAGTTTGTGGTACTTTGTTATGGAAGCCCTACCAAACTAATGTAATATCTTTCTAGTTAAGTCTTGCACCTCCAAGTTATAGGCTATCTTGATTTTAATGTTCTATTATGACTTACTTCAGTTCTCCAGTTGCGTTTAGTGTTTGTCTAACTAACCACTCTCTGAAAGAGAAAATAAATCTATTTTCTTTGGATTTCACATATCATTAAGCTGTACACAGTGCAAGTGCTGAAAAAAATGCTTAATTGTATATACTCTATAAAATAGTCTTGTCTCTTCTGTGATTGAGTACCTTCTGCATATGCTTGTTTGATGATTAAATGAGACAACTTGTGCAAAATGATAAGTTAGCCTAGATATATCTCTCCATAAGTGAAATTTGCAAAGACGCAGTTAAGCTTAGTGCAAAAGAAATGTTTTGAAATTAGACAACATGGGTTTAAATTCTTATTAACTGTATAACCTTGAGCAACATACACAATCTCTCTGTGTTCAATCTCTAGTATTCAATAAGGAACAGTTTTATTGTTACCCATTTAGTATGAAAATACTGTGCTAGATACTGAGTGGGAATTGAGCATGTAAGAAGTTTCAAAAATGAATGAGTCATTTTACTTCTTGGAAAACACATAAAAACTATTACAGTTAGAAAACGCTAGCTGCTGTAACAAATAAACCACCAAATTTCCATGCCCAAACCCAATAGATGTGTATTTCTTAGGCAAAACTCTAAGGTGATAGTCCCTATTTGACAGGCTTTCCTTGATAAAGTCATTCAGAGAACCAGGCTCCTGTCTTGTGGCACTGGATTCCCTTAAAAGTTCTGTGTCCTCTGCTCCAGCCAGCAGAAGAGAAAAGGGAGAGAGTGGGAGAGACATTGGAGAAGACATAACTAACTTTTAGGAATCCTGGTCCAAAAGTGACCATCCCATTCATGTTCCACTGATGAAAATTATTTAACCTGGATGCGTAATGGTCAGGACATATAGTTCCTAACTCAGTAGAACTTCCAGCAACAACTTCATTCTATGAAAGGAGGAGATGTAGCTTAGCTATATCTGTTACTGTCACAGAGCTAAACCTATATATAGCAACAAAATGGAGTAAGCTCCAAATGGGGAAGAAATACAGAGTATAGTATGGGCATAAAACCAGCATTCTCAAAGCTCCAAGTTGGTTCTCTGGGGTTCTGGGCTACTCTGAAATCCACCGTCTGTTATATAATCAAGAGTAGAAAATCCTACTTGGTGATAGAGGAAGGAAAGAAATAAGCAGGGGAAACGCTACTAAACCCTATTTCAGGAACGTAGTTACTATTATAGTATTCCAGAGTGATATTCTAAAGAAAGAATTTAGACATGGGTGAAGAGTTTTCACGTGGTTCTGCTTACACTTATACCTGATAGTTTAAGGCTACAAATCAGATTGGACATAATTACTGGGCACAGCCAGTCTTTAATAATACATGTGTACTCTGTGTGTGATGAGTCTGACCTTATGAGGTATGACTGAGCTTTCTGGGTATTTTGTTGTTGTTGTTGTTATTTTGCTCGATAGAAGATCATTAAAACAAAGTTAGTATTCAACAGCAGCACTTGGCTTTTGAGAAGACCTTTCCCTCAAATTAGCTAGGTCAGCAGCACGACTGTACGATTTGTTAATGCACAATAAGAAGCTCTAAATTTCAGTGCTGAGAATGTCACTCATTGAGATGCAATGCATGGCGTGCAGTTATGCAAGAAATCTGCCAGGTTGTGAAAGCATTTTCTAATACTAATAAAAGCAACCAAATAACTTATAGCTGGTCCCAGACTGAGGCGGGGGGAACTATCCAAAGGGAAATATGCGATAGCCGGCATTAATTTATCTATGAGCTAAATGTTCTGTATTAAAGTGAGTCAATAGAAAATGCTTTGCTAGAGGACTTAGATGGGTTCAATATGAAAATAGCTCACTGTATTAATTTTTATTAAAAATTATATTATCCTAACAGAAGAGCAGAGTTTACTGTTATTTCCTGGGTAACTTTTGAAATTATATAATCTGCCGGGTGTGGTGTCTCATGCCTGTATTTGCAGCACTTTGGAAGGCTGAGGCAGGAGGACTGCTGGAGCCCAAGTGTTTGAGACCAGTATAGGCAACATAGGGATACCTCCTGTCTACAAAATTTTAAAAAGTTTAGTTGGGCATGCTGGTGTGCACCTGTAGTCCCAACTACTCAGGAGGCTGAGGAGGGAGGATTGCTTGAACCCAGGAGATTGAGGCTATAGTGAGCTATGATCATGCCACTGCACAATCTAGCCTGGGTGTCTCAAATATATGTATATTTTTTCTTTTTTAATATCCATCATAAGTGATGAAATCACAGAGTGACACACACATTTTCTGACTGAATAATTTCCTCACTCATGTTCCTTCAAAGGCTATTCCTTGTAAGTAATGATAAAAAATTGGTACTCTGTAATTTTATCTGCAAATATTATTAAGCCTGGGGGACAAATGATACTCAAAGAAAACATGAAGTTTCTGTGTGCTACTTTTATTTGTTTAATGATAGAGGCTTCTTAAAAATGCAGTATTGATTTAAGTTCAAAATCTATTTAAAAATTCCATTAAAGTTCATCAAAGAAAAGCACTAGCACTATAATTTAGTACAAAAAGGTAACTAGTAATAGATGAGAATAGGTATGCCAGAAATAATTATAGTGTGAGACAATTGCTTATTGAAGTTTTAGAAGTTGCATCCAATGGCTAGCCATTCTATTTACTAAGTTAGATGAAATGAGTACAATTTGTTTAACCCTGTTTGTTATACAATCAAAGACTTATGTATTTAGGAAGAAATAGATTCCGGCAGTAAAACAGGAGCCTATCTAAATGGGTCTGAGCATTTAGTGAAAGGCCACCATTTCAATGGCAGGGATAGGAAGACCTTTTACCAATACAGAAAAAGTACGTGATAGTTTACAAATTCCAAGGAGGAAAACATAAGGTTTAGGAATGAATCGCCTGACCAATGGTAAGAAGGAAAACAAAATAAACTGTAGTCATATTCATAAGAGCTACAACCAGCAACTTATTCCAAGAGCTCCAGGTATTAGAATTAATAATTAAGGCCTAGAAACTAGTAATACAGAGGTAAGCATAATAATTTCATGGTTAACACATTTTGTATCACTGACTTTCCAAATTGCTTTAATTTTTAAATAAAAGTGAGGTTCAATGGAAAGGGGATTGGTTGCTAAGTCTAGAGACATACAATGTAGGACTCTGGGGAAACCACTGTGGGCCTGTTACCTCAGATATAAAACAAAAGATTAGGTTGGATGAGTCTGTCTTCTCTTTTGCTCCATTATTTAGGTCTCTATTTCATTATTCTAGTGCTAGGGCTCCCAGTTCAGTCATAAGAAGAGGGAAGTGGTACCTCCTTCAAACTAGAGTTGAACCAGCAATCGGAGTTTTCCCAAAGATTCTGCAGTTATTTTCCAGAAGTGAAAAAGAAGAAACATCAGCTGGTGGCAATGTTGTCACTGAAACAAAGCCTTTTAAAAATATGTTGTAGCCCAAAATCAACTTCAAAAGCAGTCAGAGTAGCAAGGTGACATTATTATAAGTGGCTGCTAATCCCATATATCATCTGTAGCTTGAATTCAAGAGACAGTCTTTAAAATCACAGCAAGAAAAATTAACCAAATGTTAAGAGGAAACCATTCACTACTGAAGACAGACAATCCTTTACACAGCTGATTGATTTTATGACATCTCATTTACTTTTGCACACAATCAAAAAGTAACAGTTTTCCTACACATTGCAAATATATAGGACATCAGTTTCCAACGAAACCAGGATACTTGTTTGAAAAGTGAGTCTGAAAAGAATGATTTGATGTTATATTAATTTCTCTTGCACAATAAAGCAATATGACTTCATATGTACCAAATGCATTGTCACGTCAAAGCCAAGAAAATTAAACAAATAAGTAGTTATTTCACTCTAAAATTAATTTTTAATGATGGAATCCAGGTAGTCATAAATAAGCATTTTCCAGGTCTCATTCCAAACTCAATAGTGGAGTTCAAGATAAAGACTCTGCTTATAGATTTTGCCTTTCCTCTGCCCCTTTCACCATGCAACATTTTTCAAGAGGCTGAAGCAAACAGATTGAATGAAAACTACATATCCATAGCATTCATTGTCTCTGTTTGCCTTCAGCCCACGTTCTGTTCTGTTCTGAGATGAAAGAATCTGCAGAGTCCAGAGGAAATAGGCAAAAGTGTCAGAGAGCTCAGCATTTTCCTCTTAGGCATGACAGGTAGGCACTAAATCGCCAGACCCTTTCTCCAGTCACCGGCATCATTCATGATAGTCAGCTAGCCCACCAAGCTTCAAAGCTGGTGTGTGTGTGTGTGCGTGCATGCGTGCGTGTGTGTGCGCGTGTGTGTGTGGTGTATGTGTGTGTTTTGGTTTGGTTTTTTATTTATTTATTTATTTTTGAGATGAAGTTTCACTCTTGTTGCCTAGGCTGGAGTGCAATGGCGCAATCTCGGCTCACGGCAACCTCAGCCTCCCAGGTTCAAGTGATTCTCCTGCCTCAGCCTCCCAAGTAGCTGGGATTACAGGTGCCCACCACCATGTCAAGCTAATTTTTTGTTTTGTTTTTCCTACATAAGGGCTTTGATATAAACTGAAATTATAGAACTAGAATCTGGGTATTCTAATTTAGGCAACTTCCTGCTGCTCCCTAGAGAAAGGAGTGAGAAATGACTAATGAATGAACTCATCATGAGTGTATATATGAATGAATTAAAAAAGAAACTCTTAAATCCTCTGAACTTAAGAAATTTAGATCGGTTCTGTGTTTTCACCTAACGCTGCTCCTATATAGATAATCTAAGATGTCATTTATAGCACCATCCCTGAGAAGTGTCTAAACCAAAACGGATAGACAGTCTCTGACTTACGATTTTTTGACTTTATGCTGGTGTGAAAGAAATATGCATTCAGTAGAAACCATGTTTCAAGTGCCCACACAGCCATTCTGGTTTTCGCTTTCCATATACTATTCTTTATGCCATCTTTTCTTTCTTGGATTTAATCTTCATATAACATTTAGAAAGCAAAATGAAAATATTTTATCACTGAGTATCAAGAGTTCTTATATGCTTACTAGCAGGTATTTATTTGAACATTTTATTTATGTACAAAAATTTGTACATATTTGGGAAGACAAATTTGTGAAAATATATTCTTTTAAGTTAAATTATGATCTTTGTATCAATCTTTAAATTGAGGAAAAATTTACACATAGTGATTTCAAGTACAAAATTTCATGAGATATGACAAATAGGATACCAATATCACAATGGGACAGTGAAGATATGAAATATTTTTATCACTCCTGGAATTTACCTGTGCCTCCATCCACCACAGGCAACCACATTTTATATAATTTCTATCATCATGGAGATTAATTTTGCTCCTTCTAGAATTTCTATACATGGAATTAATTATACTGTCCTTATGACTTCAACTCTGCAGTATATGTTCTTAATCGGGTGATACTGGCCTCAAGGGGATGAAAGTTGATTGTTGGTGATAAGAGAAAAAAATCTTGGATATTACAATGATGTGTGGCACTCCAAAACTCAACCTTATCTGACACTTACTATGTAAGATTTAATTTCTCTCATTAGGGAGACAATTACTTGAGACTTAATTTGTCTTATTAGGGAGAATTTAAATTTAATTTTTTCTCAGGGCAGGGGGTAATAATTTTTAAAATGTTGAGATGCATTAGGAAAGAGTTGGTATTGTGCAGTTGTTTGCCATAATATTTTATTAATAGTAAATGGGGTCAAGTTTGTTGATAGTGTAACTTAAGTCTTTTATATCCTTATTGAATTTTTAGTCTACTTCTTCTGTTACTTAGTTTTAGAAGAGCGTTAAGTCTCTATTCATAATTGTGAATTTGTCTATTTGCCCCTTCAGTTTGATCAGTTTTTGTTTCATGTATTTTGAGGTTCATTACGTGCTCTGAAGTTCCGGTTCTTCAGATCAAAAACTTAGAGTTATTCTGGGATATCTTTATCTTATACCACACATCCAAATTGTTTTTATTTGTTTGCTCTAACTTTAAAATATATCCAAGATCTAATTATTTTTCACCACCTTCACCGTTACCATTAGGCCTAAATTATCAACATCTCTCACTTACATTGCTACAAAACCTCCTATTGGGGCCTCGATTTCTATTCTGGCAAGGTAGAAATGATTAAGCTTAGTGAGGAAGGCATATTGAAAGTTGAAAAAGGCCAAAAGCTAGGCCTCTTGTGCCAGTTAGCCAAATTATGAATATAAATGAGAATATATTGAATAAAATTAAAAGTGCTACTCCAGTGAACACATGAATAATGTGAAAGGAAAACAGCTCTATGTCTAATATGGAGAAAGTTTGAGTGATCTGGTTAGAAAATCAAACCAGCCACAACACTTTCTTAAGGCAAAGCTTAAACCAGAGCAAAGCCCTAACTCTCTTCAATTCTGTAAATGTCTCAGAGAGGTGAGGAAACTGCAGAAGAAATTTTTGGAGCTAGAAGTTGGTTCATGGGGTTTAAGGAAAGAAGTCGTCTCCATAACATAAAAGTGCAAGGCAAAGCAGCGAGTGCTGATGTAGAAGCTGTAGCCAGTTACCCAGAAGATCTAGATAAGATCATTCATGAGGGTGGCTGCACTAAACAACAGATTTTCAATGTAGACAAAACAGCCTTCTATTGGAAAAATATGCCATCTAGGACATTCATAGCTTGAGAAAAGATGTCAATGCTTGGCTTCAAAGTTTCAAAGGACAGGCTCTCTCGTTAGGGGTTAATGTAACTGGCAACTTTAAGTTGAAGCTAATGCTCATTTACCGTTTCAAAAATTCTAGGGCCCTTAAAGATTATGCTAAATCTCCTCTGCCTGTGTTCTGTAAATTGAACAACAAAGCCTGGATGAGAGAACATCTGTTTAGGGTATGGTTTACTCGATATTTTAAGCCCACTCTTGAGATCTACTGCTCAAAAAAAGATTCCTTTCAAAGTATTACTGCTCACTGACAATGCACCTGGTCAGCCAAGATCTTTGATGAAGATGTGTAACATTAATGTTGTTTTCAGCTAACGCAACATTCATAATCTATGGGTCAAGGATTAATTTTGACTTCCAAGTCTTATTCTTTGAAATAATACATTAAGTAAGGCTATAGAAGCCTAGTGATTCCTCTGATGGAACTGGGGAAACTAATTAAAATCCTCTGAAAAGAATTTCCCATTCTAATGCCATTAAGAACATTAAGACAGGTCAAAATATCAACATTAATGGGAGTTTAGAGTAAGTTGATTCCAATCATTATGGATAACTTTAAAGAATTCAAGAGATCTATGAAGGAGGTAACTGCAGATGTTGTGGAGAAAGCAAGAGAATATTAATTAGAAATGGAGCCTGAAGAGGTGACTGAATTGTTGAAATCTCATAAAACATATACAGATGAGGAGTTACTTCTTATGGATGAGCAAAGAAAATTGTTTCTTGAGAAGAAATCTATGCCTGGTAAAGATGTCGCAAACATTGTTGAAATGACGACAAAGAATTTAGAATCTTTCATAGAATTAGTTAATTAAGCAGTGGCATAAATTGAGAGGACTGAGTCCAGTTTTGAAAGAAGTTGTACCATGGGTAAAATGCTATGAAACAGCATCCCATGATAGAGAAATCTTTGGTGAAAGGAATTCAAAGGATACAGAAAACTTCCTTGTTTTCTTATTTTTAGAAACTGCCACAGCCACTCCAATATTCAGCAATGACCACTCTGACTAATCAGAAGCCAGTAACATCGACGCAAGCCCCTCCGCCAGCAATAAGATTAGGATTCCCTGAGGCTCAGATGATCTTTAGCATTTTTAGCAATAAAGTATTTTTAAATTAAGTTTATGCACATTTTTGACATAATGTTATTGCCCACTTAATAGACTGTAGTGTAGGGTAACCATAACTTTTATATGCACTGAGAAAACAAAAAACAAATTATTACTCACTTTATGGTGCTATTCCCTTTATTGTAGTGGTCTGGAACTGAATCCACAATATCTCTCAGGTATGCCTGTACTGGTAAGAATCTGCCACTTGTTTATAATCAAGTTGTACATTACAATATTTCAATAACAAATTAGGTATTTCACTCTCATTGCAGAAACACCACATTGGGTAAAAAATAAAAATAAAAAATAAAAAAGTGAAAAAAAAAACAGTTAAAGGAAGGAACAAAGTCCTCAATTACAAACCTCCAGGTTGGTATGCATAGTATTATTACAATACTAAGTACTAGTCAATAATGTTTAGAGACTTTTCAGAATAAATTGCAGTGATCTGCTGCTCTCCTGAAGTCATGTAAAAACATACTCTTCTTGCTAACAAATTACACCAAATATTTGTTTTGCCAGATCAGATTCCTTTACAGTCAGCATGAAGAAGGAGATCCAATTAGAAGCTAAATAACATTTGCTCTCATTGATTTCCAAGTCCAAAAATCCTGGGTGAAACACAAGTTTGACTAGCATAGATCAAAATTTTTGAACACTAGTTGCTGTCAACAGAGTGCATCCCTTGCCATTACTTCATCTCTGAGTAAAAGTGTCAGATAGTACCTCTGCTAATAGACTTTTCTCCTAGGATCAGGGCACATCCTCTTTTATAAACTGTTAGCCTTCATGATTCTCAGTTAAAAAATAAACTTTACATTGTTATGCATATTTTTACTTTGCAACATGCTCTCATTTATTTTCTCTTTGATCTTGGAGGATATATTAATGATACTTTTTCATAATTAGATATTTTAGTTTTCACCTTACCAAACTCAAAATTCTGGTTGATCATATCTACACCTTCAAAATATATTATTAATAATACACACTTGTATTTTTAATCCTCCTATTTCTTTCTCCTCTTTTCTGGTCTTCAGTCTTTCTTACTCAGAAGCATTCACATTCATGATGCTCCAGTCAAGCTTTTGCACAAGAGGAATGAGTTTAACAAATATTCTTCCTAGGTCCTTAAACATCTAATAAATTTTTAGATGGTAATAAAAATAAATGAATTTTAATTTTAGAAAAATTTGAGAACACAGATGTATAGCAAAAAAGTGAACAAATAATAAAACAATCCCAAAGAGATTAACATAAAACTGTGTTTCAAATTTCAAGCCTTTTCTTAATAAAAAATGTTTATTTTTAACATGTGAAGTTTTGATTCTTCCTCATATTTTATTTTTAGATTAAAGTATTACTTACATAGAATGAAATAAATAATTTTATGTCCACTTTGCTGAGTTTTATTCAACAGATATAACTGTGTAACCACTACTGCAAGCAAGATGTAGAATATTTCCATCACCACAGAAAATATCCTCCTGCTCCTCCTTTCCAATAAATCTACTCCCATTTCTCAAGGAAATCACTGCTCTAATATTTATCACCATAAGTATAGATTTGTCTATTGTAAAAGTCATATACATAGAATCTGTTAGTGTGTGTCTAAATTATTTAGTTATTTAGTATGGGCTAGATGACTGGCCAAATCATTTGCTTCTCTAGGTCCTTGTTTTTTCATTAGAAAAGAGAATAATTGGCCAGGCATAGTGGCTCACACCTGGAACCCCAGCACTTTGGGAGGTCCAGGATCACTTGATTCTAGGAGTTGGAGGCCAGTTGGGCAACATGAAACCGTATCTCTACTAAAAATACAAAAAATAGCCCAATGTGGTTGTACATGCCTGTCATCCCAGCTACTCAGGAGGCTGAGGCAGCAGAATCAGTTGAACCCATAACCTGAGTGATCTTTACTCCAGTAACTTCCTCATTTCTCTCTGAGACCTCTTTAGCCTGGCCTTCACTGTCCGTATCTCCATCAGCATTTTTGGTCACAACTATTTAACCAGTTATCTAAAAAGCTGAAATCTTTCCCTCATCTTCCTATCTTCTTGGAGCCCTCCACATTCTTTCAAACTCTGCCTGTTACCCAGTTCCAGAGCTGCCTCCTCATCTACAGGTATCTTTATAGCAGTACCCCATTCTCAGTACCAATTTTCTATGGTAATCCATTCTTAAATTGCTATAAAGAAATACCTGAGGCTGAGTAATTTATCAGGAAAAAAAGTTTATTTTAGCTCATAATTCCACAGGCTGTACAGAAAGCCTGGTGCCAGCATCTGCTTCTGGTGAGGGCCTCAGGAAACTTGTGATCGTGGTGAAAGGTAAAGGGAAATCAGCATTTTACACGTTGAGACAGGGAGCAAGAGAGAGAGCAAGAGGAGGTCTCAGACTCCTTTAAACAATGAGATCTTGCGTGAATTAACTGAGAGAGAACTCACTTAACACCAAGGGGATATTATTAAACCACTCATGAACAATCCACCACCATGATCCAATCACCTCCCAGGTCCCACCTCGAATATTGGGAGTCACATTTCAGTACGAGATTTGGAGGAGACAAACATCCAAACCATATCACGCTGAGCACTCACTTTTAGTTTCCTAATCTCAGACATCCTTATGCTTACAATAATCCTGTAAGTTTGGAAAAATTAGTTTCAGAGTAGAGACAATCAAGACACAGAACTTAAGTGACTTGCCAGCTGAAATAACAACTTTGATCTTCTAAGTTCTTTATTGTATAATCAAAGGCTGACACATTAAGAAGGCAACTCCCACTCCTTTATTTATTTATTTATTTTTTTAACAGATAGGGTCTTCATCTGTCATCTGGTTTGGAGATTGGAGTGCAGTGGCATGATTATGGCTCACTACATCTGGAACTTCTGGGCTCAAGTAATTTTCACGCCTCAGCCTCCCAAGTAGCTAGGGCTTACAGGCATGCACCATCATGCCCAGATAACTTCTTTATTTTTATTTTTTGTAGAGATGGGGTCTTGCTTTGTTGCCAAGGCTGGTCTCATACCATGGCATCAAGTGATCCTCTGCCTCAGCCTCCCATATCGTACTCTTTTTATGGTCTCAGTTTAATAATTATTTTTTCCAGAAAAAAATCTTGCATTTTCCAAGACTAAACTTGGTATACATTTATAGGACTACTTAGATCTCTATTGTTGCCTTACTACAGCACTTAGTACCCTATATTTGTCATATAATAACTATAATACAAGCTTTTTGAGGGTAGATATGGTACCTTCCTCATGATGCATGTCCATTTATTTCTATAATAGAAATCTAGAGAAGTAGCCTTATCAGGGTCATAAATTCTGATTTCTGAATACCCCAGAGGGCAATCTGTCCTTTTCTCAAATATAAAGGTTAAAAACAATATTGATGTTTGATTGAAAAAAAGAAAAAAATGGCCAATAAGAGGTTAAAAAAAAAAAGAAGAAAAATATGGAAAAAAGAAAGCTCTCTTCTTTGTAACATTCCTGTTACCAAATTTCCTCACTCAATGACCTAGGGATTGGATTATTCTGTCTTAAAATGTATCTCCAAAATGAAGCAGCAATAAGAATTTTAAGAACAGGTTGCACATTAGCAGGACAGTGAATGAAAGCACTGTGGCCTCTTCTTAGTTATGGAGCGTTCCTGCTAGGCTAGTTCGAGAAGCCACGACAGAATTGTTTGACACTTATTGAAGGTCATCTTTGACAGTCAGTAGTTAATTTTCTGACTTATGGCACTTTTTTTCTTTTCTAAATTTGGAAATGATGATTCTTTTTTGTACTTTGGCTTTTCACTCATTACATTCTATAGGATTGCCAGGGAGGATTGTAGAAAGTCTTTTGAGTGACAACATTTCAGCAGGGTTTTTTTTTTTTTTTTTTTGAACATTGAGAAATATTGTCACTGGGGCTTTTGGAGGATGGATTATTTTCTTGGCAGGTAGTGTGGCCTCCACAGGGCTCATTAGGATTTCTGTTGGGAAGATCTAAAGTGCGCAGTTGAATACTGTCATAAAAAAGGGAAGTGATTTGGGCCTAATTCCTAATGGAGCCGCAAAGACTACAGCTCCTTTTTGATCTCTGAATTCCAAATAGGCCTTTTATAGTTGTCATATTATTGACTGTTCATTCTAGAGGCATGATTCTCTTTCTTTCTAAATCTTTTATGCTCAGAATGTTATTCTGATGCTTAGTATTACATGAGCAGATTGGCACCCTAGTGTATTTAATAATATCAATATTTCCTTCTAACTGGCTGTGGGGTGTGTGTGTGTGTGTGTGTGTTTCATAGAAGAGTTCTTCCTTGCAGGACCTGGCTTCTCCAGGTTAAGCAGTCATACATCAAACTCAGTTGTCATTTTCTATTTGTTCCTTGTGTAACCTCTTACTATATTCCTCAATTGATTACTGAAAATTTTTAATACATGATGTTATTTGGTGGTGTGAGATAGAGGAAACAATTTCTTATTTTTGATATAAAAGTGATTTGCAAATTTTCTCGAGAATAAAAGCTCAGGTTAATCTCGGGCTGTGGATGATGACAGGACTAGAGTATTGCATAAAATTAAAGATTTCTGTCTGATAAGAAAGGAGAAAAAAATGACAAGGTAATTTTATATGTAAAACTTGCATTTTTTTCCTATGAATAACTATTTCATATTGTTCTAAAGAAGTATAACTTTAAGAAAAAGAAGGGGGCCGGGCACAGTAGCTCACACCTGTAATCCCAGCACTTTAGGAGGCCATGGTGGGCAGATCATGAGGTCAGGAGATCGAGACCATCCTGGTCAACACGGTGAAATCTCATCTCTACTAAAAACACAAAACTTAGCTGGGCGTGGTGGCACACACCTGTAGTCCCAGCTACTCGGGAGGCTGAGGCAGAAGAATCGCTTGAACCCGGGAGAAGGAGGTTGCAGTAGCAAGGTTACACCACTGCACTTCAGCCTGGCAATAGAGCAAGACTCTGTCCCCCCCCCCCCCAAAAAAAAAGAAGAAGAAAAGAAAAAGAAGTTTTATTCCACTTATGAAATAAATCACATACCACTTATTCATCTTTTCTCTGTTGCAAATACAAAAGACATGAGTTCAAGTTTTATTATCACAAAACATTATTATTTGTATCTGTCACGAACTGGTAAATATTCCATGAGTAAGAACATGTTAATGTGTAAGATTTAAAAATAAAAAATGGTTAAGAATTTTTTAATAATTTCAAAATGTAATTCAGTGTTTACTCAGATTAATAGTTGATACGAGTATGACAATTTTGTTTTCCTTTTCATTAATGATTATTTTTATTTTAGTCCTTTCTAATCTTCTAGTTTATCTGGATACTTACTATCCATAGTTTATTTTTTTGCTTAAAATTATTATCAGTTAAACTTCCCAGGACTTAGTAGTTTAGTTATAACATGAATGAAGAAGATTAGTTTTGGACAAGTAGGAAAAGGTAGTATGAACTAAAAGCCTGTATTAGAAACACAGAATCCTGTAACAATTCTAAAGGCATCATATCCATTTTTACAAAGAAATCCCAGACTGTTTGTTGATGTTTCTAGAATAATCTTTTGTGCTATAATGGCACCAGATTGTCCTGCTGTATCATTTTAAAAATAAAAAAGATAGTGCTCCAACAGTCTGAATACAATTTTGTAAAAGGAAAAATAGTTACCTATAACCCTAAATCTTAACTAGCTCTTTTAATTTTTGCATGTTAGCTTCTAATCCTTGTGTATTTACATCTATATTTTTAATAAAATTTATTCCACTTAATATTTACATCCTACAGACTTCACGTTTTTAGTAATCTCTATAATAATTGTTTTCACAGTAAGTGTAGCTTTCAAGAGACTGATTTACTTTGATAGCTAATAGACTTGAATCTCCTATTCTTATATTTAAAGCAAAGAAAGATACAAAGTTACTGCCAATTTGCTACTAAATCACTGGTGCAGAGCTGCTAGCACGATGAAGATTTAGGCAGACAGAATTTTAAACGTTCTGCTGGCAGTGTTGAATTGGGAACTTTCTTCAATCAGAACCTGTAACTACACATGCCACATTCCTGTCTTCTTGGGTTCCTAAAAGTAAATATTGCAATGCACACCCAGACCTTGTGAAAAGCAAATAAGAATCCATTACCTAAAGTATCTTTTTAATCTTAAGAAACTGATGGAATTGTTCTATCTATGAAAATGAATTCTTATAATGATGATAGGGATTATTATTTTTTCAATAGCCAATGTACAAATCTTTTACAGATGTAGAAGAAAAAAGGAGTAACATTTCCTTGAACATGTTTCCTTAAAATATCAAGTGAAGAGACATTTTGAATGATTTAGCACCGTTAAACATTTATCAATGTAAAAAGTATAGATGTTTTTATAACCGACTTTGTTAATATTTCAAAATTAAAACAGTTATTGCTTGTACTTAATTATAAGATACAGTGTTGGCTTTATAAACCTAGTCCTAATTAGAATAAGAACATCATAAAATTAACTATTTAGGAGTTTAGGAAACAAAATACAAAATAGGATCAATGTAAATCATTCATTCATCTATTCACTTTATGAATATTTACTGAACACTTTCTTTGTATGTGGTAAGAATATAACAAAAGCTAATAGATCCTTCTCTTCAAGAAGCTTAAATATTTGAAATTAAATACTTTGGGAATTGAAGTCTGTTAGGAATATTAGTGGCCACACTAATATTTAGAAGAATGCAATAAATATTTAGTTTCCTTGTTTTCTTATATAAAGCACAGTTCTTATTAAGACCTGTCTGGAAAATTAAGAGCTTGAGGTATAAATATGTAAATTATTTTTCTCCTCAGTGAGATTGGATAATCTTAATTTAACAAGAATCTCAGCTCTGTGGTGGTGCTCAGCTCCCACTGAGATGTTCACTTCTTTGCCAAAACAGAGTGATCAGATTCAACTATGCAAGCACATGTTGGCTCCTTTTTAGGCAAATGGTGAATGTAACTCACTTGCAGATATGTGTGCAAAACGGCTTCCTCATATATGCCACACACGTGCTTTGCAAATTTAACAAATATTTTCTTACATGTGTTTCACCATTGATACTTTATGACCAAGGAAGCTCCATATTTGTGGTAAAGGTGTGGTTAACAATACCTCTCTTAGACGTTGGCACTTTATTCCTTGAGGTCTGGGGATCCAGTAAATATTTGTCCTCTTTTCCAGTTCACGTCAAAAAGACACTACTATTTGCAGTGTTTCCTATGACAAATATGTTTCATTTACTTTCAAAGATGTGTACTTCTAATCCATTTTCAAAGAATGAACTAGCTTAATTATTTTGAGTATTTTTTCCTTGCCAGATTAGTAGTTTAAAGAGATAATCATATGCAAACCTTCCTCTAAGCTATATCACTCCTGAGCGGGGGGCTCCTTCATCTACTTAACCCATATTTTGGTTACTTTGTTCCTGTTGGTGAATAAAGACATTCAACTGTAAATACATTCCAGAGCAGCATTGCAAGATCAGGGAATTGTTGGATAAGTAAATAATTATTAGATAATCTCTGATTACTTGACAGAGAAAGACATTATTATTTATTATTGCAGCTACATGTACATGTCCATTATCATAATAATGTACATATACATCATTGTACGTGTGCTTTATAATAATATATTATAATACTGTACATTATAATACATGTACAAGTGCATTATGATAATAATGATTTCAGATTGGTTTTGTTTTATATGTTATGCTATATTTGTGTTTTAAATTAGCATTAATTAAACTATTTATAATAAACCTACAACTGCAAATAGAAATAAAGTGAGGTATAAAATGTGATCCCCGAATAAGCTCAAATTTTAGCTGAAAGAGGGATAAATATACATCTATCCCAGTGTCATATTTAAACTCGAACTAAAAGTGTGGTATTTACAACATCAGCGGGTTAGAAACACCTAATTGGATGTGGTTCCTTGGAGTCAGAAACCTGAGTGGATTTTGGTTCTGGATGGAGCAGGTTGAAGGTATCTTGGGAAACTGCTGTCTAAACTCCTCAGTATCTTTTTTTTAAAAAATCCTCTTCAGAATACTATACATTCCCATTGAGATTGTTATGAGTGTCACCTAACTGATCTTTCTACATTTAAATTTAGGCCATTCTAGTCTGAATCTGATCTGACCATTGAAGCTAAAAAAATCTTTCTAAAATATGTCTGACCTTTCCATCTCCCTGCTTAAAAGCTTCAATGAATCCCATTGCTTTTATTATAAAGTAAAAACCGTAAGTATATTTTCCAGGCTTCTGAATAATTGGGCCGGTGCTTAAATCTGAGTTCATCCCTGCCCAATTCCCGTTCACCTTACATCCTCCAGTAGGAATGAGGTTCCAGTAGTTCTTTGAATGCATCATGTTCACTGTGCACTTGGGCCTTGGATTTCACGCATGCCCTTCCCTTTGCCCTGACACTGGCAGCCTCAGTTTTCCTCCCTCCTGGCTGACTCCAATTAATTTCTTCAATTTCAGATTAGATCTCTTCATTCAGGCAAGGTTGAGGTTAGGGATATTTTGTGTGTGTGGCTACACACACCTCTGTACTTGCATCATCAATATACTTCTGACATCCTACTTGAATTTCCTATTTGCTTGTCCCAAAAGTCTTTAAGCTATGTGAGCAAAAGTGCTTGGATACAATGTTGGACAGTAAAAACTGTACTAAAGTACAGTTAATAAACTATACAGAAGATGTTAGAGGTTTTGGGGAATTAGGGTACTTGAGATTCTGTCCTATAAGAAATAATTGAAAGAGAAATTAAAAGAAAATATTTCAAGGTTCTGAGAAATCTAGACAGTTGAAAAAATAAAGGAAAAAAAAACCTCTGGGAGCATTACATAGCAGACAACACATTTAGTGTTGTCTAAATATCCAAGGGCTCTCCTACTTTTCCCAGTCCGTTGCAGTTAGGTTGTGGCCACATGACTAGTTCTGGCCAGTGGGCAGAGAGATACATCACTTCAAGGACATGGCAATTAACAGTTACTCTGCTGCTTCCAACTCTCTTTTCCTCTGGAAAAGTAATCCTGAAGGCCACATGTTCCAGAAAGCATAGTACAGGATTCAGAAAGGCATCCTGTCCCACATGAGAAAGAAATAAGCCTTTATTTTTCTAAGACCTTAATATTTCAGGGTTTGTCTGATATGGTCAATAATTACCCAGACCAGTACAAGGAATAATGACTCTCTTCAAGTATTTTAAGAAGCCAGTCATATATAAGAGTAACAAGATATGATCTATCAGTTCCTAAGAATAGAATTAAAACCAAAAGATAAACATCTTAACAATCAGAACTATACCAAGATGGTTTGAGGTCTTAAAAAAGTGAGCTCTACTGGTATTTGGTCACTATAAGAACATTGTAGAAAGCACTGGAGTGCTTCATAGATGATTAGGCCAGCACATCAACAGAGAGTCTGGAGGAAGTGGTCGTTTTTAAGAAGAGGCATGACCCCCAGCAAGGCTGCTGGGAAGGAGTGTGTTATTGACTCAAATGGCAGCAAGAATATACATATTAGCCACCTCTTGTGACCAAGCAGTTTAACCCTCACCTTGCCTGACCACCACCATTCCTTAACTTCCCAAATATCCTTCCAATGATCCCTTCACCAGTGCCCACAGCTTTTGACCCTGGCTTTTCTAGCTGTATTTTTTCTCTTTCAACAGTTCTGTTTTCATATCTACATCACTACCTCTGGGGTTCTTTACCTATTATTTTGGACTTCACATTTGTGAACCTTGACCTTAAGCAATGTGATTATGTACCTTCCAGCCTCAAATTCAGATTAACGTGCATGCAAGCTGATAGAAGAATACATGTATTTTAGCTAGAAATAGATAGTGTATTATTTCTAATTTGTTCATTTTTTAAAATTCCTTATATACTACTTTGATTAAAAAAACTGTTCTGAGGCAAATTTGCAGTGACCCTTCCAAGTGATATATTTTTACAAAGGTAGGCATAGTTCTTGCCGATTTTATTGATTCCTAACACAACACAATTTAAGGTGGATGAGATCAACAGGCAGCAAGATGACATGCACTCAATTATTCAAGATTTGTTTATTGAACACCTGCTATATACCAGGTATGCTGGATGTATATCTGCACAGAAGAAATTCAGAGTACCTGTCTTCTTAGAACTTTCTTTCTAATGTGACTATGAAAAATAAACAAGTGGGTAAAATATATATTAAGCAAGTATCAATGTGAATGTGAAGGCGGTGTGCACAGTGCTATTGTAGAATCTGATGGAAGTGCGTAATTATTCCAGGTAGATTACTAATATCCTAGGTTAGGCTATTTGATTTATACAGAGAAATTTAAAAATTAAACTCTTGTTTCCTCCCACAATCTAACTCACAAGCTTTCATATTTCATCAGGTAATTACCACCAAATCCCAAAACATAACATTGTGTAATGCTGGCTCACAACCAACAAATACAGTGGTCTAGAAGGAAAGAGAAGATAAAGCATTCTCTTGAAAGAGGAAAGCAGAACTTTTGCCAGTGTAATAGCCAAGATACAAAATTCAAGAAATCAGCAGAAAAAGAAGGACAAAACAGAGCTGTTCAACCATAACGTCTTATTCCAGGCAGAGAAAGGGCACAGATGGACAAGGGATTACTGCCATGTGCAGCCCAGTGCCACCACCAGGCTAGGGCTCAGCAGTGCTGGGAGCCAGTGTGCAGAAGAACACCCGAACACCACACGCCATAGGCAGCCATGTGCAAGCCCCGCTGAAAGGCCGGCTGGTTGCTCTGCACTTTTTAAAGCTGGCATTTAAAATCACTCTGGCAGATGGAAGAAAAGTATGGAATAAAAGTTGACATTTAATTTTACTCTGTATGTTCGTTAAGTTAATTCTCGTATCATTTACAGGGAGATCTTCACTGAATGATGATCAGACTGTGACAGCTTCCAGCTAATGTAAACAGTATACAGTTTCTAAGGGTCAAATAAATACTAAAAGATTGGCAACAATTAATCATAAGAATGTTATTATCTTAAGAGGTCCTTTATAAATTAAAGGTAAAGTTATAGAAGGTTAAATCTATCTTCATATACATTTTTCAACAACTTTCTCTTTTATTTGCACATTCTCAGAAAGAAAGAAAGAAGAAAGGGAGGGAGGGAAAGGGAAGGATGAACTTTTTTCATTTTGCCTTTCATTTTGTCAAAGTCATATCTCTCTGTAGTAAATCAGCATTCTCTTTTCTAATACCTTTTCTATTTCATTCAAAAAGACAGTTTTTACACAGATAACTCAGATAAAGTCATTACTTTTGACTTAGAAATGTACCCATTCACACATTCATCTCAGATAATTAAATATAAAACTTTTTTGAAGATCTTTATTTTACTTGACCCCCAAAGTTATAGTAAAAGTATTTGATTTTACATAATTCTTAGAAGTTAGAGGGGAATTAATCTTTCCTCCACAAATGAATTTCCATTTTTCCTTGCTCCATTTCTGTCATTTCATCTTTATAGATGTTATTTCCTTTTTCACTTTATCCAATATGTGGCTGCAATAAATGCTGCCAGAGCGCTGACCATATACCTGTGTCTGCCACAGAGGTCACCTGTGGCTTCATAAGCAGTTGCTGTCCATGCCCATGGCTTCTTATCTCAAGCACTTGCATTTATGGAAGGGTAGAAGTGCAATAGTTTAATGATCCCAGGAGTAACACAACCAATGAGGGGCTACATCTGATGGTCTGGTACTCCAGCTTTCTCATTACTTGATGCAATTATTCTGAGTTCCCTTTTTTTTTTTTTTTAACTTTATAAAGAGCCCCAGTGGACTCAGTCCCACTTGTCCACATGGGTAGCCCAGTGTAACACCATCCTGTCTTCCCTGCCTCCTCTCTTCCCTGTCTCCTGTTCCCACTACCTCACTCTGCTTGTTGGAATACCTTACCAAATAAACTGCTTATACCCACCTCCTTCTCCCAGTGAATGCTTTTGGGAGATTCGTTTGGGGAGAACCCAAACGAAGATCAATGCTGATGAAAGAGAAATTGGAAGGAAGCCGACCATTAAACAAGCACTTACTAGGTGCTAGGCACTGTCTAATTTTTGCACATAAAAAATATATTTTATTACTTACTCTTGGAAATACTTCCCTTTAATGTCCTCCCAGAATGATATTGTTTCCCCACCCCAAAGCAAGTATAATGTTCTTATTTTAACTTATAAATTATTTATTTTCAAATATGTAATAAGAGCCCGACAGAACTGAATATTCCTATAAATCTTAGCCACAGCACAGTTCGAGCCTGTGTATTGGGGATGCCTATCCCAGTATAGCACTGTTAAGAAGCCACTGGAATTCACATTAAAAGAAATGTCCTTAGGAAAAAAAAATATACTGGCAACAGATACGATAGACAACAGGTTAATATTCTCAATATACAAAGCACATATACAAATCAATAAAAAGTCAAAATTGAAGATTTTACAATGGGCAATGAGTATGAATAGGTAGTTCAGGAATGGCCCATAAACAGGACCTTTCTCAATAGTAATCGTTGTAGCAGGTGGTGTTTTTCCAAACATGGCAGTTACAATTATCTCCCATTCCACATATTCTTCTAACAATATGACCTTGAAACTTCTTAACCAATAGATTTCAGCTGAAATGATGTTATGCGTCTTCTGAGTCAGCATTACAAAAATGCCACATACTTCCACTTTGTTTTCTTGGAATTCTCAGCCTTGGAACCCAGCTGGGAGGAAGACCCAGAACCACACGGAGAGACCTATGTGAAGAGCAACCACGGTCCCTGGCCCACAACCCTGACTGAGCTTGCAGGCAGTAGCCTCCAGTGAGTAAACCCTCATGAAAATGGCTGTCCCGTTTGACACTGCGTGGAGCAAAAAGGAGTTACATCTGCCCAAATTATAGAATTGTTAACAAATAAACGATTTTTGTTGTTTTAAGCTTCTATGATTTGGAGTGATTTGTTATGTATTAATGAGCAGCTAATATGTAACGTGATACCTGTAAATGGATACTGTCTTGACAAAGACCTAAAGCACCTGGTATTGGTTTGAGGGTGCAGTGGTGAATGGAAACTGGAAGGAATTTGAGGAGACTGTTAGTGATGTCTGAAATGGATTTGAGGAGAGTTTTAACAGATACTTAAAAGGTCTCAAGCCCGAAAGCTTGTTAAGTGAAGGCTTAAATGGGAAAAAAAAAAAAAAACTATTGCAAATACAGGAATGTGTTCCTTGTTATGTAATGGTGGAGAATTTATCAACACCATTGCCCTCTGTAATGTGATAAAAAATAGAATATGTAGCTCATGTGCTCCTTGAATGTAATGATATAGCTAAGGAGATTTCCAGCATAATATTACAATTGTCACCTGGCTTCCTTTCCAAGCCTTTGATAAAATATGAAAAGAATAAGTTGACGAATAAGAAAAAAAAACCCTGTTAATAAATATCAAAGAGTAAGGACTTAGGACTTACTAGACTTGAAAATAAGACTATTTTTCATTTCCAGTGTTTCCAGGTTGGAAATGATTTTCAAATTAAGAAAGGACCACACCAAAGGTCAAACTCTGGATGGGACTATAAGCTCTTTTGTTAAAACTTTAGAAAGTTCTAATATAGTGCCTCATTAAAAGCTTTCATACAAACAAAAAGCACTTTCAAGTGTTTAAGAGAATGTCTTGCAGATTCTCTGCACCAAAATGTGAAGCTTGTATTTTGGTGGGAAGCTGCTCTCAGTGATTCCAAGATAGACATGGGCCAGCCTTAAAGATACTTCTACTTGTGGCTTTCTAAAATTGGGATGAACCCTAGTAAGATTCATAAAATAGTCTCAACATTTTAAAAAATTGTTTTGGCACAAGCATTGGGATTACACGTGGAAAAGAGCAGAAACAGTACAAGATGAGAATAAACCTTTGTACTCACAATATTCTACAGGCAGATTCTACAGGCAGAAAGCAGGCTGAGAAGACTTCTCAAATGAAACCAAAGACCTATTCTTGTGGAAAAGGAGAAACTCAGAAGACACAACCAAGAAATACTGAGAACAACTCCCAACGAATAGGACTGATCAAAGAATTGGCAAAATATGTCCCACTGCATATTACAGCTGCTATGAACCAGTGAATACCGTCTATCATATCCCCCGGTTTTGAGTAGTTATCTTATTTCTGTCCCAGAATTATATGTTGGGGCAGTGAGGAGAAAGGTAGAGAACAGATAATTTGTCTCTTTTAATTCAAAGGTGTTTAGATTGAGAGGAACTGAATTCCTTCAAGTACTGAAGAAGCTGTACTTGAGGAACTGCATCTAAGGAACATAGACCTGAGCTAAATAATGAAATACTGGGCTTTGAGCAGATGCTGTAATGAATTACACTTTGGAAATCTTGAGGCAAGGGTGGATGCATTTTACCTATAAAAGCAATGTGAATTGTTGTGACCAGAGCCTGGATTGTGGCAAACTGTATTTGCAAAGATGCCCATCATCAGCTTCTCTCATTCTGTGATCTTACAATGTGATCTTGAGTCTCCTGTGATTGAGTGGTGGTATCTGTGTCCCCTTATAGTGAACATGGGTAGGGTTTTGTGACTGCCTGCACTCACTGAGTACTGTGGAAGTTACACCATGTGACTTCCAAGTCTGGGTGACAAAAATCTTCATAAAGAAGAAATGTGTTAAGAAAAGTGGAAACAATCTTTATGAGTCATAGAAAAATGAAAAGCAGAGAATGAGTTTGGCAGTAGTTCTTCAACACTTGCTAAAGAAAACAGACATGAAATCTTAGAAACACATTTCTTACTCACTAGAGAGGTGTAACCAGTTGTGAAGCAGGGAAGATTTGAAGAGCCTCACCAAGGATGAGTAAAACCTACCTCAAACTTTCTGTTTCTCTTTCTCTGATTCTGTGCCTATCAATGAACATCCTAATAGCCAATGCAACAACCCCAGACTCTGTAACTGGGTAGAAATTTACCTGGGCAGAAGAAGGATATCTTAATGGCTGGAAATGAAAATCCCTTATTGTGAATTGATGAAATAAAAACCAGTTTACTTAAATTTGGTTAGTATGAGTTAGTCTTTATGATCGATGAACTATGATCATGTCATTGTGTTAATGGGTCTACAAATGTGAGAAAGACAGCACAATGAGGAAAAAAAAAAAACACTTGGGAAGCTCAGTTTAGAAGGCTCTTTGTTTTCCCTTTTCATCATATTATTTGAACACTATTCCATTTCTAAATTCCATGCAATGGGTTTAGAAAAGGTGATGTTAATAGAATAGGCTGAGTTGAGATGACAGGCAGGGTTAGATATAGGTCAATTTAAAAGGCATTTGTGATATTAGAGACCTTAAATAGTGGATCAAATATTTTTTCCAAAAGCTTTTGCAATAAAAATAAGCATCTAAGTATGTAAATTGTATTCATCATCTGAATAAATTCATCAACAAAAACCTGCACAGATTTATCACTCCAGCCTCCTTTTGGTTGGACATTTCCCACAGCTTTCTGCAAGCAGAAATTGTCTATGAACATCTGCTAGGGAAAAAAAAAAAAAACCATATGATCTGAAACCCCATTAGAAATTTTAAGATTTAGAGAATAGCACTTAGAGCTAATAAATATATTCTTATAATTTTTATTTTATCATTTTGTGATTGTATTCTCTCCTTTCTGCCTTCCTTATATTTTTATATAGTCATATTTATAAATGGTGTTCAGCATCAGTGATTTCTCAAAAAAAAAAAAAGAAAAAAGAAAAAAAAAGACACAATATTTTGTATCTTGAAGCTTTCCATAAGTTATTTATCAGTTTCAAGAGCCTTTTCGAGGAGTCTTTAGAGTTTCTAGGTATGGAATCATATTGTCTGCAAAGAGAGATGGTTTGACTCATTTTTCTATTTGGATGCCTTTTATTTCTTTCTCTTGTCCGATTGTTCTGACTAGGAATTCTAGTACTGTGTTGAATAGGAGTGGGCATCCTTGTCTTGTTCCAATTCTCAAGGGGAAGGCTCCCCATTTTCTCCAATTCAGTATAATATTGGCTGTGGATTTGTCATAGACGGTTCTTGTTATCTTGAAGTATGTTCCTTTGATGCCTAGATTCTTCAGGGTTTTATCATGAAGGGATGTTGGATTTATCAAAAGCTTTTTACATGAATATTGAGATGATCACATGGTTTTTGCTTTTAATTCTGTTTATGTGGTGAATCACATGTAATGATTTGTGTATGTTAAACCAACTTTGTATCCCAGGAGTGAAGCCTACTTGATCATGGTGAATGAGATTTTAGATTTGGTTTGCTAGTATTTTACTGAAGGTTTTTTGTGTATATGTTCATCAATGATATTGGCCTGTAGTTTTCTTTTTTCTTTGTGTCTTTGCCAGGTTTTGGTATCAGGGTGATGCTGGCTTCATAGAGTGAGTTTGGGAGGAGTCCCTCTTCCTCGATTTTTTGGAATAGTTTCAGTAGAGTTTGGAATAATTTTAGTAGAGTTTAATACCAGCTCTTCTTTGAATGTCGGGTAGAATTTATGAACCCATCCGGTCCAGGGCTTTCTTTGGTTAGTAGATTTTTAATTTCTGACTCAATTTCAGAACTCAATATTGGTCTGTTCAGGGTCTCAATTCCTTCCTGATTTAATCTTGGGACATTGTGTGTTTCCAGGAATTTTCCATTTCCTCTAGATTTTCTAGTTTGTGTGTATAGAGGTGTTCATAATAGTCTCTGAGGATCTTTCATATTTCTGTGAGATTGGTTGTAGTGTCACCAATATGGTTTGGCTGTGCTCTCACCAAAATCTCATCTTGAATTGTAATTTCCATAATTCCCATGTGTCATGGGAGGAACCCAGTGAGAGGTAATTGAATCATGAGGGTGGTTACCTCCATGCTGTTCTTGTGATAGTGAGTGAGTTCTAACAAGATCTGATGGTTTTATAAAAGGCTTTCCCCTTCCTCTTTGCTGTCATCATGGGAAGGGGCATGTTTTCTTCCCCTTCCACCATGATTATAAGTTTCCTGAGGCCTCCCCAGCCTTGCAGAATTGTGAGTCAATTAAACCCCTTTCCTTTATAAAGGAAAGAGTCTTGGGTTGTCCTTATTAGCAGTGTGAAAATGGAATAATACAGTAAACTGGTACAAGTAGAGTGGGGTATTGCTACAAGTTTACCCAAAAACGTGGAAGAGACTTTGGAACTGGTAACAGGCAGAGGTTGGCAGAGGCTCAGAAAAAGAGAGGAAAATGTGAGAAAGTTTGGAACTTCCTAGAGACTTGTTGAATGGCTTTGACCAAAATGCTGATAGTAATATGAACAATAAAGTTCAGGCTGAGGTGGTCTCAAATGGAGATGCAGAACTTTTTGGGAACTGGAGCAGAACTGATTCTTATTACTCTTGAGCAAAGAGATTGGCAGCATTTTGCCCCTGCCCTGGAGACCTGTGGAACTTTGAACTTGAGAGAGAAAATTTAGGGTATCTGGAAGAAGAAATTTCTAAGCAGCAAAGCTTCAAGAGGAAGCGGAGAACAAACGTTTGGAAAATTTGCCAACTGATGATGCAACAGAAAAGAAAAACCCATTTTCTGGTGAGAAATTGAAGCCTGCTGCAGAAATTTGCATAAGCAACAAGGAGCTGAATGTTAATCACCAAGACAATGGGGAAAATGTCTCCAGGGCATGTCAGAGAGCTTTGCAGCAGCCCCTCTCATCACAGGCCTGGATGTCTATGAGGAAAAAAATGGTTTCCTGGGCTGGGCTCAGGGCCCCACTTCTCTCTGAAGCCTAGAAACTTGGTGCCCTGCATCCCAGCTGCTCCAGCCATGGCTAAAAGGAGCCAAGGTAAAGCTCAGGCCATGGCTTCAGAGGGCACAAGCCCCAAACCTTGGCAACTTTCATGTGGTGTTGAGTCTGCAGGTAGACAGAAGTCAATAATTGAGGTTTGGGAACTTCCACCTAGATTTCAGAGGATGTGTGGAAATGCCTGGATGTCCAGGCAGAAGTTTGCTGCAGTGGAAGAGCCCAAATGGAAAACCTCTGCTAGGGCAGTGTGGGAGGAAAATGTGGGGTTGGAGCCCCCACACAATGTCCCTACTGGGGTACTGCCTAGTGGAGCTTTGAGAAGAGGGCCACTGTCCTCCAGACTCCAGAATGGTAGATCCACTGACAGCTTGTACTGTGAGCCTGGAAAAGCCACAGACACTCAATGCCAGCTCATAAAACCAGCTAAGAGTTGGGGGCTGTACCCTGCAAAGCCACAAGAGAAGAGCTGCCCAAGGCCATGGGAAACTACCTCTTGCATCAGTGTGACCTGGATGTGAGACATGGAGTCAAAGGCGATCATTTTGGAATTTTAAGGTTTAATGGCTGCCATATTGGATTTTGGACTTGCACAGAGCCCGTAGCCCCTTTGTTTTGGCAAATTTGTCCCATTTGGAATGGGTTTATTTACCCAATGCCTGTACCCCCATTGTATCTAGGAAGTAAGTAACTCACTTTTTATTTTACAGGCACATAGGCGGAAGGGACTTGCCTTGTCTCAGATGAAACTTTGGACTTGGACTTTTGGGTTAATGCTGAAATGAGTTGAGACTTTGGAGGATGGTTGGAAGGGTGTGACTGTGTTTTAATTGTGAGGACATGAGATTTGGAAGGGGCCGGGGTGGACTTATATGATTTGGCTGTATCCCCACCCAAATCTCATCTTGAACTGTAGTTTCCACAATCCCCATGTGTCATGGGATAAACCTGGTGGTAGGTGATTAAATAATGGAGGAGTTACCTCTACACTGTTCTTGTGATAATGAGTGAGTTCTCACAAGATCTGATAGTTTTATAAGGGAATTTTTCCCTCCTTTGCTCTGCACTTCTCCTTGCTGCCTCCATGTGAAGAAAGAAAATGTTTGCTTCCCCTTCCGCTATGATTGTAACTTTCCTGAGTCCTCCCCAGCCCTGAGGAACTGTGAGTCAATAAACTTCTTTCCTTTATAAATTACCCAATCTCAAGTATGTCTTTATTAGCAGCATAAGAACAGACTAATGCAGTCATCTTTATCATTTCTGATTGTGCTTATTTGGAACCTCTTTCTTTTCTTTCTTTCTTTTTTTTTTCTTTGTCAATCTAGCTAGCAGTCTATTGATCTTGTTTATCTTTTCCAAAGACAAACTTTTGGTTCCATTGATTCTTTAGATGAAATATTGGATCTCAATTTTGTTCAGTTCTGCTCTGATTTTCATTATTTTCTTTCTTCTGCTAGCTTTGGCATTGGTTTGTTCTTGTTTTTCTAGTTCTTCTAGGTGTTATGCTAAATAATTAACTTGAGATCTTTCTAACTTTTTGAGGTAAGCATTTAGCATTATAATCCCTTCTCTTGACACTGCATTTGCTGCATTCCAGGGATTTTGGTATTATGTATCTCTCTTTTCATTTATTTAATTTTTTAAAAAATTTCTGTCTTAATTTCATTGTTTACTCAAAAGTCACTCAGTAGCAAGTTGTTTAATTTCCATGTAATTTCACATATAATTGTGTGGTTTTGAGAGACCTTCTTGGTATTGATTTCTAGTTTTATTCCACTGTGGTCCAACAGTATGTTTGGTATAATTTCAATTTTCTGAATTTATTGAGACTGGCTTTATGGCCAAATTTTTGAGCATGAGGGTGGTCTTGGAGTATTTGCTGTGTGCAGACGATAATGTATATTCTGTGGTTGATGAGTGGAATAATATATTGTCTATTACTTATTTAGTAATCTAAATGTCTGTTAGGTTCAATTGGTCAAGTGTTGAGTGTGAGTCCAAAATTTTTCTGTTACTTTTCTCCCTTGATGGTCTGTCTAATGCTGTCAGTGGGGTATTTAAGTCCCCCACTATTACTGTATGGCTGTCTAAGTCTTTTTGTATATCTATAAGTACTGGTTTTATGAATCTGGGTGCTTCAATGTTGGGTGCATATGTATTTAGGTTATGTCTTCTTGTTGAATTGAACAAGAAGACAATTATGTAATGCCCTATTTATCATTTGTAATGTAATGCCCTATTTGTTTTTTGTTTTTGTTTTTGTTCTTGTTTTTTACTATTTTTTATTTAAATCCTGTTTTATCTGATATAAGAACAGCAACTCCTGCTGTTTTTTGTTTTCCAATTGCATGGTAGATCCTTCTCCAACCCTTTACTTTGGGCCTATGGGTGTTTTTATGTGTAATATGGGTCCGTTGAAGACAATGGACAGATGGACATTGTTTTTCTTTATTCAACTCGCCACTCTGTGTCTTGCAAGTGGAGAATTTAGACAATTTATGTTCAAGAATAATACTGATATATAAAATTTTGATCCTATATTGAAGTTATTAACTGGTTACTTTGTAGTTTCTATTGTGCAGTTGCTTGATAGGGCCTGTAGGCTATATACTTAAGTGTGTTTTTGTGGTAGGATTTCAGTCCACCTACAATGTTCAAGCTGAGAGACAAATCAAGAATGCAATCCCATTTATGATAACGATAAATACATCTAGGAATACATCTAGCTAAGGAAGTGGAAGAACTCTACAAGAAGAACTACAAAACACTGCTAAAAGATATCACAGATGACACAAACAAATGGAAAAATATTCCATGCTTATGGATTGAAAGAATCAATATTATTAAAATGGCCATACTGCCCAAAGCAATCTACAGATTCAACATACTTCCTATCAAACTACCAATGTCATTTTTCACAGAACTGCAAAAAATTCAAAAATTCATGTGGAACCAGAAAAGAAGAGCCTGAATAGCTGAAGCAATGCTAAGGAAAAAGAAAAGAAAGAAAGAGACATCACATTATCCAACTTCAAACTATACTACAAGGCTACAGTAACCAAAATAGCATGGTACTGGTATAAAAGCAGACACATGGACCAGCAGAATGGAATAGAGAACCCAGAGATAAAGCTGCACACCTAAAGTCATCTGATCTTGACAAAGTTGACAAAAACAAGTAATGGGGAAAGGACTCTATTCAACAAATGGCATAGCTGACTGTCTATATGCAGAAGAATGAAACTGAACCCTTGCCTTTAACCATATACAAAAATTATCTCAAGATGGATTAAAGATTTAAATTTAAGACATCAAACTATAAGAATCCTAGAAAGAAACCTAGGAAACACCATTCTAGACATCAACTTTGAATCCTCAAAAACAATTACAACAAAAATGAAAAGTGACAAGTCAGACTTAATTAAACTAAAAAGCTTCTCCACAGCAAAAGAAACTATCAACAGAGTAAAAGACAATCTATAGAATGGTAGAAGATATTCACAAACTGTGCATCTGGCAAAGGTCTAGTATCTAGAATCTATGAGGAGTTTAATTGAATAAGCAGAAAACAAATAACCCCATTAAAAATGAGCAAAATACATGAACAAAACAAGACATACAAGTAGCCAGCAAACTTGTAAAAATACGCTCAACATCACTAATCATCAGAGTAATACAAATCAAAACCATATGAGAAACCATCTCACACCAATCAGAACAGCTATTATTAAAAAGTCAAAAAATTACAGATGTTGGTAAGATTGCAGAGAACAGGGAACACTTATACACACTGCTGGCGATAATATAAATTAGTTCAACCACTGTGGAAAGCAGCTTGGGGATTTCTCAATGAACTTAAAACAGAACTACCATTTGACCCAGCAATCCCATCATTAGGGGTATGTCGAAAAGAAAAAAGAAATCATTCTACCAAAAAGACACATGCACTCACATGTTCACCACAGTACTATTCACAATAGCAAAGACAGGGAGTCAACCTAGGTGCCCATCAATGGTGGACTGGATAAAGAAAATGTAGTACACGTACGTATACCATGGAATACTATGCAGCCACAAGTGGGATGAAATCATGTCTTTTGCAGCAAAACGGATGGAGCTGGAGGCCATTATTCTAAGCGAATTAATGCAGGAACAGAAAATCAAATACCACATGTTCTCACTTATAAGAGGGAACTCAACACTGGGTACTCACGGCCATAGAGATGGCAACAATAGAAACTGGGGACTACCAGAGGGAGGAGGAGGGGGAGTAAGGGTTGAAAAAGTAACTATTAGGTACTATGCTCAGTACCTGGGTGATGCGAACATTCGTAACACAAACCTCAGCGTCTGTCAGTAAGCCAGGTAACAAACCTGCACATGTATCACCTGAACATAAAATAAAAGTTGAAAAAAAAAGAAGATGGCCAACCAGTATCTGAAAAAAAGAAAAAAGCTCTACATCACTAATCATCAGGGAAATGCAATCAAAACTATGATAAAATATTATCTCATCCCAGTTAGAATGGCTACTATCAAAAAGACAAAAAATAAATGCTGGTGAGGATGGGGAGAAAGAGGAATGTTTGTACACTGCTGGTGAGACTGTAAATTAGTACACCCATTATGGAAAACAGTATGGAGGTTCCTCAAAAATCTAAAAATAGAACTGCCATATGATCCAGCAATCCCACTACTGGATATGTAGCCAAAAGAAAGGAAGTTAGTTTGGGGAGGTTGAGGCAGGCAGATCACAAGGTCAGGAAATGGAGACCATCCTGGCCAATATGGTGAAACCCCATCTCTACTAAAATTTAAAAAAAAAAAAAAAATTGGCCTGGTGTGGTGGCGTGAACCTGTAATCCCAGCTGCTCGGGAGGCTGAGGCGGGAGAATTGCTTAAACCTGGGAGGTGGAGGTTGCAGTGAGCTGAGATCGCGCCACTGTACTCAGCCTGGTGACAGAGCTAGACTCTGTCTCAAAAAAAAAAAAAAAGAAAAGAAAAGAAAGGAAGTTAGTATATCAACAAGATATCTGCAGTCACATGGCTGTTACACCACAATTCACAATAGCTAAAATATGGAATAAACCTATGTGTACACCAACAGATGAATGAATACAGAAAACTATTCTACAATGGAATATTATTCAGTCACACAAATAATGAAATTTTGTCAATTGTAACAATAAGGATGTCACTAGAGGTCCTTACATTAAGTGAAATAAGCCAGGCACAGAAACACAAGAGAACCTTGCATGTTCTTGCTTATACGTGGAGACTAAAAAAATGGATCTCATGGAAGGAAAGAGTAAAATGATGGTCACTGGAGTCTGGGAAGGTAAGGAGGAAGGGATAAAAAGAAGTTGGTTAAGGGTACAAAAATTCATTTAGAACAAAGGAATACATTCTAGCATTTGACAGTACAATAGGGAAATTGTAGTTAACAATAATTTACTGTGTATTTCAAAATAGCCGGAAGAGAAGAACTGTAATGCTTCCAACATTAAGAAAAGATAAATGTTTGAGATAATGGATATCCCAATTATTCTGGTTTGATGACTACATGTTTTGTACATGTATCCAAATATCACATGTACCACCAAAATATGTACAATTATGGTAAAACAATAAAAATACAAAAAAAAAAAAGGAAACATTGGTCATCACAGAAAAGGAAAGACAATTAACTTTGAATATGTTTCATTTATGTTCAATATTATCTAGTTATCCCTCTCTCCAAAGAAAAAGAAAGGGATCTCAGGTCATTCAAACAAGGGCAAGACTCATGTATTTGTAACTTAGTACATCAAAAGTAGTTTATTTGAAAGATCTGCTTACTGTTAATCTAAGCAACAAAAGTTACCCTTCAACCTTCAATTAACATAAAAAATAAATCTGTGTTTGAATACCTTCGAATGGATTACAAATCGTGCTATATTTTCTCATTAAATATGGTTTTTGGGCATTACATACCAGAAAGCAAAAAGCCCCATACTATCATATGCCACTAGGAAAAAAGGTCCCCAATTCACAAAACCTCTTCTAAGACCAAGTCTATATCCAGGAAACCACAAATAACGTAAAAGTCAAGGCCTCATTTTTCACCCTTCAGAATAGCATAGGATTTTCTTCTGAGTGGTGAAGGACTTTCCTATTCCCTAGTTGATACACTTAGAGAACAATAAAACAGACACACACACGAATAAGAAAAATACATGTGAAAGAATGTAATATTTCAAAAAGTATCACGGTAGTTATCAACACACTGATGGACTTTGCCACATGTATTTTAACGATGACTACCATTCTCACTTTGAATTACCTTGAATTACCTTTGAATTACCTGAAGGCTCAGAGACTTCAGATCTCACTCAGATCCTAAACAGTGAAGAAAACAGAGCCTCATTTCCTCATTTGTAAAGGGAATGTATTTTTGACACACTTGGGGTTGGGTGTGCAGCCTACCGCATCTTCTCAACCCCCCTCCCTCCCCTACCCATGAGTTATCCTTAAAGAACTTTAACTCATGGCCCCATGCTTTGTTCAATCTGATCCATACAGGGCATTTTACTTTCTCTGCTCTCCACTCCCATCCAATTTATTCCCAGAAACTTTTAGTTGGAACACAGAGATTCCAGTAACTAGCTGTAGATGCTAGAAGTAGCAAATACATAAAATAAAATTTCTGTCTGTGATCACATCCCTTAAAAACAGATAAAAGGATTTTCACCAAATTTAGAGAATATGTTAGAGATGATGAGTCAACATTTATGGAATGTGACATAGCAAAATGAACTTTGTTGAGTCCAGTGTTGCTAATATTTTCACTTAATTTCCTCTTCATTTGTTATCCAGGATTAACTCTCAGCATCTCTATCACTAGACATATTAGTAGCCTATTTCTTACCAAAGCAGAAACAGCTCATCTAACTCCTTAACAGAATATCTTGTGCTCCATACCAGAGTCACATCTAGATATATGGATAAATTGGACAAGCAAGTAATTCCATGCACACCTAAACCACTATCTCCAAAATATCCATCCAACAATTATTTATTAAAAAAGAGAGAAAGTGTCTTTTTATATTTCTTTCATTGTATGTAAGATAACTAAGATAATCACATGCACTGCATTTAGTGTAATATTCTAACTTAATTTTGAATATTCTTTTCTTTTGTAATTTTCTTTTTATTTATTTATTTATTGTAATTTTCTTTATTCATAGTTTATATGTATGGATACAGAAGTACCTTATAAGGATACATTACATAATTCTGTTCAAAGCAACACTGAAAGCTCTTTTCTATTGTCTTTTATGTCAGCAAAATATTTTTACCTTCTCGGTAGTTCTTTCTCTCTTTTTAGCTTCTTTTGCAATTTTCTAAATCAGAAAACATCTTGGCAGGTATATTAGAGCATTTAAAGTTTGGGGGAAAATTTCCAGTTCTCACTAAACAGCACTATCACATGCATTTTTCAATTTCAGCTCAAACTGCTGACTTCATGCAGCTGTCAACTGGCTGTTCTCAGAGTGATTGTCACCTGTTGGAAAAATTCCCAACAGAGATCCATCACAGGTGGCAAGGAATGCTTGGTTTTGTTTTAATTTTTACTCCAAAGTGCACTTCAATTTGGCAGAAGCCAAACTATGAAAGAAGCCAGCTACCAAAGGAGTTGTATGTAGAAACCTGAATTAAATGGTTGTATTTGTTTTAGAGTCCCTTATACATCGATGCACCAAATGTCTTCCTACTTGGCGCTGACCATCGGCTCTTTGCCCTTTTCCAACCACAATGTTCCATGGATTTCCATCCTAGCCTTACAATCCCCTAATGTTTGACTTTCTTGAGAATCTAAACAACGTATTCAGTTATTATTTACTGTTTCCCATCAGCAATGAAAATACCAAAGCATCAGTGATCAGTGCAACTGGCACCAGCTTGTATTTCCTTACTTAATGGATGGTAGATTTTGAGGTTGGATCTAGTGGCTTGGAAAGTAATGGAAATAAAAATGGACAAAGGAGAAAACATCTATCCCAAAGGGAGGAAGGAAAAGGATTAAATTAAGAAGCCAGGTGAAAATTTATGTGAACCCCTCTGCCCCTCAACCCCCACCTTCCTCCAGCAATCTGGCTCATTTTCTGAGTGCCCACCATGTGCCAAGCACTGTGCTTTATCCAAATAATAGTATTTTAAAATACAGTGCTATAAACTAGATACTATTAGTCCCTTTTTAAGAATGAGGAAACTAATGTTGAGAGGTTCTTTCTCACAATATCACATCTAACAGGTCTTCAAATCCAGGTATATTAGCTAAAAAGTAAGACATCTAAGAATAAGAAAATGAACACTGTATATCCTGATACAACAGTCTGTAATCCTAAAGTGACCGAGGTAGAGATGATCAGAATCAAAGTTGCAACTAGTTCAGGGGAAATGGGAAGACCTACTTGTCTTATAAAAAAATTTTCTATAACCAATCATGTCTGAAATTTTGAAGTAAAGCATAATAGAAAGCACAGAAGATTTTCTTAAGTAAATAAAGTACTGGGAGTAAGGAATAATAGTACTAGCAAACATTTATTGAGTACTACCATGCACCAGACACTATTGAAAACATAGTTCCAAGAGTCTTTTCATTGTAATCCTAACAACAACTATGTAATTAAGGTATTACTGTTTTATTCATATAAAGATTATGAAAACTGACATCTAACAAGCTTAAATAACCTTCTCAGGGTCACAGGGTTACTAAGTGTCCAAACCAGGACTCCCACTCAGAACTGTATGCCTCTAGACTCTGTGCTTCAAACTACTAGACTAAACTACTTCTGGAAGGGAACTGATGATCCTAGTATAGGTGATCAAGTCATCATCTACCTTAGCTGGAATCCAAGCTCTACAGAAGAGGATTCCCCAAGATAAAGTGAACACCTAAGCATTAGATCATAATATATATAAATTTAATGAGGCAGTGCTAACACTGTAGCTAAATCCTTTACCTGTATTGTCTTATTTCTTGCTCACAACAACCTATGGGATAGGTACTAATACTAACTTTATTTCAAAGTTGAGGAAACTTGAGACTTAGGAAAATTTGCTATTTTGCAGGACTTAAAACCTAGACCCTAGGAACTATCACTATTAACCACTATATGCTCCTTCAAGTCATATCTTTATGGGCTGAGATCTAATTCCATCTTTTGTAGTACTGACTTCGTAGTACCCTACTACAGTAAAATATTTTGCTCTCACATCTGGACCAGAGTCTTACATGTTGAGTAGTGGATGGAGTAGCCTCCAGCTCCTCCTAGTGGCTAGAATGGCCACTAACATTTACTAAGGAGTTGAGTATTGTGAATCATTGCAAACCAGGAACCACCAGCTTATGGGTTTGTCCAAAGGCCTGACAGGCATTAAACACCTGCAATCAAATGTATCCTAAACCTCAGAAGCCTCATTAAGTGTCTGACATCTGGTATGCACCAGGGTACTTTAGCAACTGGGGAAGAGCAACATGCAGATTAAAATGATAAAATTACCCCCAAATTAAGTTAAGCAGATGTGGAGTGGAGACACCAGGAGTTCTGTTTTTCAGTTTCTTCCTTGCATTCCACAACAATAAATATCAATGCTTGTTATCTCAGCTAATTACACAGTTCTTCAGCAGTAAAGAAACCATTTTCCTTTCATTTCTGATACATAGCATTTAGATGCCTCCCTCTAATGACCTGCTTCCTTGTCTTTTAAGAATGGAGTGCTACTGCATCCAGCTAGTAATTCAAAACTGAAAGCTTCTCCATCCTCCAACACTTATTCTTTTTAGGGTTAATTTTTAAATCATACCCTAATTACAGGAATTTACAGTCTTTAAAAAAGTAGCTATTTTCAGACCTGTTTACTAGACCACAATCTGAAACATCAGTCAAAAATAGCTTCAACTGATTGCATCCTTCTCTGGAACAGAACATCTAGCAGCAGAACATCCTATTGTAGCTGGTCCATCTACCCCATAATTGAGGTTGCATTGCAGCCCTGCTCCAAACTTATTTCTGCAGGAGAACAGCTAAGATCCCTTAGATAAGATGTCGGAATATGTGCTACTGGAATTGCATCCAGTCTGTTGGTTAACATTACCAGAGCCAATTTAGTGTTGAATTTAAATCACGGAAATGTTGGTGATATGGCAACATATATTCACAAAACTTTAGTAAAGTCAGTAATGACTGCCTTGCTCTCTGAGGCTCCACTCTGAGAATCCTCTTCATAAGACCCAGTCAAAGCTCAGTGAGGGAAACATATTGCTGTTAAATTTAAAAAAAAACTTATTATGTTCATCAACTCAATATTGCACACTTAAAAGTCATAAAAACAGCTTTTGGAATCACAGGGGATTTTTAACCACAAGTTCTTTTTTTTGTAAATATTCATACAAACAGATGATGTAATGTGCATTTTAAAAATGAGAAATTAACTTTAGGAATCAAGTGGGTCAAGGATAAGAACAGTCTGACTCAAAGAACTCAATGCCTCCTTTCAGATTAAAGTGAGAAACTCTAAAAACGAGAACAATATCGGGGAAAATTTTGATTTATTTTTTCTTTCTAAAGCAAGTTTGATGGAAACAAAAAAACAGCAAGTGTTTTCAGAGGCTTCTATGTTTATATTATGCAACCATATCTTGCTAATATAGCTTTAGGTGTTTATCCTTCAAAAGTAAAAGAATTAAACAGACCCAAAGAATTCCTCAAAGCTAAAACAAAGAATACAATAGCAGACTAACAAAGATTTGCAGAGAACCTACTACATGCAAAGCACTGTTTTGCTGTGAGCTGCATAGTGATATAGAAAATTTGGCACAAACTGCTTGTCCCCAATGTCTACTTCAAAAAATAATTCTTTCCTCTAAAACGTGATCCCTTCTGCTGTCCCTTAGCTGACAGCCTCATGCCATCACAAAGCCTTCCAGCCCTAAGATCTAGAGTCCATTTTTGAAGCAGCACAGTGCTATGAAGGAGAGGCAGATAACATGGATGGATCCCATCTCAGCATGCTAGGCACACAACTCCCCCTCCCCAGATTTTATGAAATCACCTCAAAAACCCTCATACATAATATTCAGATAAATTAGTCTTTCCATTTAGCTTCCTCTCTTGAGAAATGTTTTAAGAATCTAACCCCATCCAAATGCTCTTTGTTTTCTC
This sequence comes from Macaca mulatta, assembly GCF_049350105.2. Lineage (NCBI taxonomy): Eukaryota > Metazoa > Chordata > Mammalia > Primates > Cercopithecidae > Macaca > Macaca mulatta. The sequence goes on from NC_133406.1 coordinate 141,450,095, forward strand.
CCCAACACAGAACCTGTGAATGAGTGTGATTTTAAGTCAATAGAAACATACATAATTTATAAGAGGATTTTTTTTAAATTATGCATTTCCAAACACAGTTGTTAAGGTTATAGCAAGTAATAAAAATGCAGAGAACATCTTGCAGTAGAGACAGGCTTTGGGAACCCCCTACTGGCTTAGCCAGAAGAAAACGACCCCACTGGTTCACTCAGCAACAGCTGTGGGATCCAGATTACAAATTCCTCCCAAGGCAATATGAATATGAGCTTGAAATATTCATCTCTCTTCCCAATACAAACTTGCTGATGCATTGCTGCCTCAATATTTCTATAAACCAAAACACCCCACCCTCAGAGCAGAGCTAGTCGAATCCTAAATTCTTAGGACATAACGTATACAATGCTCAGAAGGCACATATGAAAAGATTTTCCTTTGGAATCTCAAAGTCAGTTGGCAGTTGGTAGCAAGACCAAACACAGAGATAAAGTCAAAGATCCTATCACATTTTTGGTTTTTGAATCTCAAAAAGTAAACATATTTGTGGTGGGATTAATAGTTGTCAGTGGGGAGCCATCTCCAGTAAAATGCAGGCACATTATTACACAATTTAGAGAATATCTTATGTGTGTGTGTGTGTGTGTTTTAAAATAAACAGCACTATAGAGTTGGATGAAAACACACAGACTATATAAGAGCCAAATTCATAGCGACTGGAAAATGCTACATATGGGTGAAGGTGAAACTCTAAACTGAAGCAGGAAATCTCCCTGATCCCTTTGTAGGGGGGAGTTGGAGTACCTGGGCGCTGGACCTAGCTAGGTGCTTCAGTGGCAGCAGGGACGAACTCCACTCACTTGAACACACTGCATTCTACCCCTCACCACAGGGGGCCCACAGGTGAGCAGGTGCAGGATCCAGGGCAAGCACTTTTGGATGCCAGCAGGAATGAATTTTGTATTGCCCCCACAGCAGCGTCTAGGGGGATGCCTGCGACCCTTGAAGCCCCAGAAGGAGTTTCACAGAAGGAGTGTTACAATCAGTGCTCGTTTAGCTTGCCATCTGCAGATGGCTTAAGTGTTAACAGCTCAGTGGAGGGTCGGTGTCACAGCCTTTTGCACCTGCACTCGAGTTCTTGTCCACTGTCCAAGAGGAATGATGTTGCAGGAACAAATTGGAGACGGTAAATGTGAGGTGGGGGTGGGGTGGGGTTATTGCCAACGAAAGTGGCTCTCAGCAGGAAGAGGAGATGAAAAGGGGATGGAGTGGGGAGGTAATCTTCTCCTGGAGTCCAGCCGTACTCAGAGGGACTACTTTTCAAAGCTACACTACCATCAAGCTGTCCCTCTGAAATCAAGCCTCTTCTCTCTGACATCCAACCATAGTCTCTGACATTCAGTTACTTCCCCTCCCCTCCTCTTTCTGCCAGAGAGCCTGCGGTTTTTAATGGGCACAGGATGGGGGGCAGGGCGGGCCACGGGTGGTTTTGGAAAAGGCATTATTGAAGCGGAGAGCGGGAAAGTATGTTCTCATTTTGGGTCGCAGTTCCAGGCTTGAGGGTGGGGCCGTCACTGGGGACCCACTCTCTTCTGCCAAGAATTTCCCTGCCTCCTGTTCCTATCAGAACTACTGGCCTCACCTGAGATTATGATAAAAGTGAAGTGTGAGTTTAATAATAGTCCAGATTTTTATTCTAATTTCAGTTCAAGTATTGGTTATAATCCATTTTCCTGATATTACATTGAGTGTCAGAAATATAAGGATAAAAAACAAATGTCCTGCCCTCAGGACATGGTCTAATGGGAGACTGACATAGTCTGATGGGAAAGACATAAGAGGTTGATGCAAAAGTAATTGCAAAAAGTAAAACCAATTACTTGTGCACCAACTTAACACATGTAAATACGCAACCACCCAAAGCATAATTTATGCCATAATGGTATCTTGGTATCTTGCATGGTAAGTGCTCAGTAGATAATAATGAATTTTTATGTTAGAAAGAGACATTTTTAGGTTACAGATATTCTTAAGAAAATAATTCTAAGTCAGAGAAACCTTCCCAAGAAAGCAGCTGTACTCAAAAGATGAATACTGCAATATTATTTATAATAGTGGACCATTTAAAACTATGTGAACATACAGCAACAGGAGATTGATAATAAATTATGGTATGTCTAAATGATTGAATTTATAATGGCTATTAAAATGAATATTTAGTACAAAAATCTCTAATATCAAGTGAAAAAAAGCAAGATACACATAATAATAGTATTATTATAATACTATTTATATTATATAATTATAATACACAACAGTATTATTATAATAATAGCATTATTATAATACTATTTATATTATTAATTATAATACTACACATAATAGTATTATTATGACATGTACTTACATACAAATAATGTAGGTAAGGTATGCCAAATATTAATAATAGTTATAACTGTATAATAGACCTATAAATATTTTTTCTTTTTCTTTTTTTTAATTTTACTTTAAGTTCCAGGATACATGTGCAGAACATGCAGGTTTGTTACATAGTTATGTGTGTGCCGTGGTGGTTTGCTACACCTATTGACCTGTTCTCTAAGTTCCCTCCCCTCGCCCCTCACCCGCCAACAGGCCCTGGTATGTGATGTTCCCCACCCTGTGTCCACGTATTCTTATTGTTCAACTCCCACTTATGAGTGAGAACATGCGTTATTTGGTTTTCTGTTCCTGTGTTCATTTGCTGAGGATGATGGCTTCCAGCTCCATCAATGTCCCTGTAAAGGACATGATCTCATTCCTTTTTATGGCTGCACAGTATTCCACAATGTTTTTGTACCACATTTACTTTAACCAGTCTATCATTGATGGGCATTTGGGTTGGTTCCATGTCTTTGCTATTGTGAATAGTGCTGCGATAAACACATGTGTGCATGTGTCTTCATAGTAGAATGAATTATATTCCTTTGGGTATATACCCAGTAATGGGATTGCTGGATGGAATGCTATTTTTGGTTCTGGATCCTTGAGGAATCGACACACTGTCTTCCACAATGGTTGAACTAATTTACATTCCCACCAACAGTGTAAAAGCATTCCTATTTCTCCACAGCCTCACCAGCACCTATTGTTTCTTGACTTTTTAGTAATCACCATTCGGACTGGCAAGAAATGGAATCTCATTGTGGTTTTGATTTGCATTTCTCTAATAATCAGTGATGTTGAGATTTTTTTCATATATTTGTTGGCCACATAAATGTCTTACTTTGAGAAGTGTCTGTTTGTTTCCTTTGCCCACTTTTTCATGGTTGTGTGTGTGCGTGTGTGTGTGTGTGTGTGTGTAATTTTGTTTAAGCTCCTTATAAATACTGGATATTCAACATTTGTCAGATGGGTAGATTGCAAAAATTTTCTCCCATTATGTAGGTTGCCTGTTCACTCTGATGATATTTCCTTTTGCTATACAGACACTCTTTAAAGTTTCATTAGATCCCATTTGTCAGTTTCAGCTTTTGTCGCAATTGCTTTTGGCGTTTTCATCATGAAGTTTTGTCCGTTCCTATGTCCTAAATGGTATTGCCTAGATTTTCTTCTAGGGTTTTTATGGTTTTGGGTTTTACATTTAAGTCTTTAATTCATCTTGAGTTAATTTTTGTATAAGGTGTAAAGAAGGGGTCCAGTTTCAGTTTTCTGTGTATGGCTAGCCAGTTTTCCCAGCACCATTTACTGAATTGGAGATCCTTTCCCCACTGCTTGTTTTTGTCAGGTTTGTTGAGGATCAGATGGTAGTAGATGTGTGGTGTTATTTCTGAGGTCTCTATTCTGTTCCCTTGGTCTATAGGTCTGTTTCGGTGCCAGTAGTATGCTGTTTGGGTTACTTTAGCCTTGTCGTGTAGTTTGAAGTCAGGTAGTGCAATGCCTCAAGCTTTGTCTTTTTGCTTAGGATTGTCTTGGCTATATGAGGTTTTCTTTCATTCCATATGAAATTTAAAGTAGTTTTTTCTAATTCTGTGAAGAAAGTCAATGGTAGCTTGATGGGAATAGCATTGAATCTATAAATTACTTTGGGCAGTATGACCATTTTCATGATACTGATTCTTCCTATCCATGAGGATGAAATGTTTTTCCATTTGCTTTTGTGTTCTCTTATTTCCTTGAGCAGTGGTTTGTATTTCTCCTTGAAGAGATCGTTCACATCTCTAGGTAGCTGTATTCCTAGGTATTATATTCTCTTTGTAGCAATTGTGAATGGGAGTTCACTCATGATTTGGCTCTCTGCTTGTCTATTGTTGGTATAAAGGAATGCTTGTGACTTTTGCATATTCATTTTGTATCCTGAGACTTTGCTGAAGTTGCTTATCAGTTTAAGGAGTTTTGGGGCTGAGATGATGGGGTTTTCTAAATAGATAATCATGTCATCTGCAAACAGGGATGATTTGACTTCCTCTCTTCCTATTTGAATACGTTTATTGCTTTCTCTTGCCTGATAGCCCTGGCCAGAACTTCCAATATTACGTTGAATAAGAGTGGTGAGAAGGGGCATCCCTGTCTTGTACCAGTTTTCAAAGGGAATGCTTTCAGCTTTTGCCCATTCAGTATGATATTGGCTGTGGGTTTGTCATAAATAGCTCTTATTATTTTGAGATATGTTCCATCAGTACCTAGTTTATTGAGAGTTTTTACCATAAAAGGAAGTTGAATTTTATCAAAGGCCTTTTCTGCATCTATTGAGATAATCATGTAATTTTTGCCTTTAGTTCTGTTTACGTGATGGATTACATTTACTGATTTGCATATGTTGAACCAGCCTTGCCTCCCAGGGATGAACAGCTCACTGCAAGTTCTGCCTCCCAGTTTCAAGCAATTCTCCTGCCTCAACCTCCCGAGTAGCTGGGATTATAGGGGCCCGCCACCACACCCAGCTAATTTTCATATTTTTAGTGGAGACAAAGTATCACCATGTTGGCCAGGCTGATCTCGAACTCCTGACCTCAGGTGATCCACCCAGCTGGGCCTCCCAAAGTGCTAGGACTACAGGTATGAGCCACCACACCTGGATTTAGTGCTTCTTTCAGGAGTTCTTGCAGGGCAGGCCTGGTGGTAATGAAATCTCTCATTCTATTTTCACTAGCAGTTGCTCCATATTTTTGTCAGTACGTGATATGCTTGGTCTTTGGTTTAATCCATTCTAATAGGTATGTGGTGTTATTTAATTGTGGTTTTAATTTGCATTTTTAAACAACTAACAGAATTTTTTATTATTTCATTTGCTTATTTGCCATAAAGGTATATTTTATTTGGTGAAGTATCTGTTCAAATCTTTTGACTATATCTAATAAACAAATTGTTTCTCTTTTATTGAGTTTGAGGAGGATATAAATCAATAATATATTTTTAAATTTTCTTTTTATCATTGTTTTTTACAATTGGATTATAGGCTTGGTTTGGTGGATCACACCTGGAATCCCAGTGCTTTGGGAGGCTCAGGAGGCAGGATCACCTGGGGCCAGGAGTTTGAGATCAGTCTGGACAACATAGTGAGACCAGGTTTCTACCAAAAATTTTAAAAATTAGCCAGGTGTGGGAGCATATGTCTGTAGTCCTAGCTACTTAGTAGACTGAAGTGGGAGGATTGCTTGAGCCCAGGAGTTTGGGGCAGCAGTGAGCTATGTTTGTGTCACTGAACTTTAACCTGGGTGACAGAGAAAAAGAAAAATTGGGTGTCTCAAAAAAAAATTTTAATTAAAAAACCCAATTAGTTGGATTATGATGAACTGTGTTATAATTGTCTTCATGTTTCTTGAATTTGGGATTCTTTGTGCTTCTTGGATCTGTGAGTTTACTGTTTTTATCAAATTTGAAAATTTTCAAACTTACTTTCTTCAGTATTTTTTCTGTCTCGCTCCCTGCTTTGGCCACTTAACTTACAAACATATTAGGCCACTTGAAATTGTCTCATATCTATATAGTCCATTCATTTTTTAAAAAATTATCCTTTATTTTTGTGTTTTATCTTGATGGTTTTCATTTTCATGTCACCATGTTTACCAATATTTACATCTGCAATGTTGCATTTGTCATTAATTCCATCCAATATATTGTTCCCCTCACACGTTAGTTTTCATTTCTAGAAATTCCATTTTTGTCTTTCTTATAAATTCCATTTCTATACTTAATATTTGAACACATATAATAGTTATATAACTGTTTTTATGTCTTTATTTGCTAATTGTAATATCTGTGTCAGTTCTGGTTTCCAGTTGACATTTCCTTTCATTATAAATCATATTTTTGTACTATCTTGCCAGTTTATAATATTTTATTGAATTCCTGACATTGCAAACTTTACTATGTTGGATGTTAAATGTTTTTGGATTCCTATGGATATTCTTGAGCTTTCTTCTTGATACATGAGTAATTTATCTGGATACTGTTGAAGCTTGCTTTTAAGGTTTGTTACGCATGACTGGAAAGGTGTTTTAGCCTAATTATTTACTACTATTGAAGACAGGTCAGTGTGCTTTACCCAGTGTTCCATGAAACATGAGATTTCTCCAGTTTGGCTGGTGGGAATGGGTGCTATGTCCAGTCTTAAGTCACCTCTAGGCAATGTCACCTTTACTCTGTTTAGGCAGTTTTTTTCCTCTGTCTTTGGGTGGTCTCCTCATGCATGGGCACTTAGCAGCACTCTGCTAAAGACATGGAGGGGCTTGCTGTTGACCTCTGGAGTTCCAGCTCTGTGAAGTTCCCTCTTCTCCAGCAGACTGTCCCACATACTCCGAGCTCTGTGTCTTCAACTCAGAGAACTGGTCCAGCTCTGCCTAGATTCTGCCTCCATATACTCTGTCCTGGAAACAATCTTGAAGGTAATAAGATAGGGAAATAACAGGGCTCACATCATTTTCTCCTGTCTCTCGGAAATCATTGTCCTACATTGCTTGATGCTAGTGTTTTGATAACATTTATTTCATACATTTTGTCAATTTGTTTATTTTTCAGGTTGGGTGATAATTCTACTCCCTCATAGTTGGAAGTGTATGTCCCTAAGTGTATTCATTTTGCTTCTAAGTGATAACTTCATAAGCCTCAGAATTCTAAATAATGAATAAAATATTCCCATAGCAGCTTTTATGTCTGACCAATCACGTAGACCCAAATGTTCCTTTGTAAAATACTTCACATAAGAAAACCTAAAAACAAAAACAAAACAAAAAACCTGATGGCTTCAACCAGAATTTTTGTTGTTGTTGTTGTTTAAGGAGCATTGCTTTGAGTAAATATTTCTCACTTTATCTTTTTAAAAATTACCTTTTAAAATTAATACTTTAATACTATTCTTGAGTAGCTGTGTTTATTAAAGTACTAGATATTAATTTTGATTTTTCATTGCCAACTTAAAGCTGTTCTCAATAGACGCTAGAGATAAATACAGAAACTATTGGTTTTACATTTTATTCTTTTTTAAAATGTAAGATACTTCTCTGCAAACTTAATTTTAGAAAAATATTTGATTATTTTTTAAAAGCACAATAAAGCAATGGAAATATTTTATAATAACACATAATTTTTGTGTGGAGAAAACATACTAACTTATAAACCTTCAAATCAATTGCTTAGACTATACCTGCAGGTAAAATGAGCTGTTTGGCCTGAATTGACTGCTTGGTTATTTCAAAATCCTTAAAAATTCAGTTAAATTGGTTGGATCATTACATAGTATGAAACTGGCAGGTTGCTTAATCAAAAATGGTTGAATTGGCTGTATGTGGAGCTATAACATGAATCTGGGAATAGTAGTCTCATGTTTGATCCTAAGGGTACTAGAAAGAACTAAGAAAACATTTGTGAATATTTTTTATCCCATAATTGTGTTGTTTTTCATCAAAGGACTTTGAAGTTATAATAGTATTAATCTCCTTAAACCTAAGGTGTCTATGTCATTAGAGGAATGATGCTGGGTACTTGCAAATTGTCCGTGGCATGTATTATAGACATATTAGGAAATGAGAGGAAATCACAACTAGACCTCAGAATTATCCCATTTACACAATAAATAGAACACCTGTTATAACTAAATTAAACACACACCAGCAAGAAACTGGCCCAATCTTTACCCAAGGACCACTGAAAATCTTAAATGGAAACCTCAAATGGCATTCAATAAATAGATTAGTATATTCATGCTAGATTTACAAAGTATACCTCATCACTTATTGTCACTGAAAAGTCAGTAAGCGTTACAGTTACCAGGAGACCTGCTTGAAACTTCTTACTAATAGTAAGAATGGAGGTTTTGGTTTAGGATGTTATTTGGGAGATTAAAAGATTTAGACAAGCTTAACTGGGAAGAATAGCATAGTTTCTTTGAAATCATGTAGTTTAAAGCTGAGTTGACAGTTGCACATTCACTAGTTTAATTTCTTTCCTAACTCTGAATGGTTTGGCTAAGAAGGAAGAATGCAGGACGGACTGAACATTAGAAAAGAAATATTGTGATATAAAATGAGGGCTGAGGTAAAGATGAGTGTAAATGACTATCCAAATGGGATATCTCATAGATCCAAATAACTTTAGAGTTAGAAAATACTTCAACAGCCAGCTCATATATTCCCTCATTTTGCAGATATTCTAGGAAGTGAAGCGACTTCACATGCAGACAGGATAAAAGTCCACCCAAGCAGACTGATTATTAGTAGTTCTCCAAGACTTACCAGGTAGATCACCAAATGTGTGGACACTGATAGGTCCTCCTCCCTGAGGTTCAAAAGGGTTTCTAAAGGTGAGGGAGGCTGGCTGTGTCTGGCAGCAAGCAGTGATTCTTTCTGCCTCTACATAGTGTGGCTGGCACTCTTTCTCTCTTCCAAGGCACTTTGCTGGGAAAGCTCCACTCTTCCCACGACTGTAGATCTAATGTTTCAGAGAAACACAAAGTGACTGAGGCTTCCAAAATAAATTCTTGATTTCTTAGACTGGGGAAGGGAACTTAGGGGCATGGTTAAGAGCACTGACTTAGGTGTGAATCACACTGATTGTTGTGTGAAATTGTATGAGCTATTTCACTTCTCCAAGGCTTACTTTCCTTGTGTGAATAAATATAATAATTGTTTCAGTTTCATAATACTGAGAAGGAATAATCACATGTAAGGTGCTTAACCCAGTATCTGTCAAAAATATTATCCGTTGTCACAATAAAATAGGATTATCCATCTCCTATGTTTCTTTTCCTGGAAGAGCATTGTTGCCTGGTAGACCCTTATTTTACTCTAGATTCATAATGGGGAAAAATGACATTTTTATAGATTACAAATTTATTGAAGTAGCCATGGAAAAAATTGTCACACATCACATGTGAAGTATCGTAAACACATCATAATGAAATCAATACCATATTATTACAAACTTCTCTTTCATATTTATCTGGGGTCACAGGCTTCTCAAAGGACTGTGGGCTTGAAAATATAGTGTCAATGGAGCTTCAAAGCCAGTCCAATGGTGATGGCAATGACCCATAAGATTCTGGAATTGGGGCTGGGCATGGTGGCTCATGCCTGTAATCCCAGCACTTTGAGAGGCCAAGGTGGGTGGGAGTTCCAGACCTGAGGTCAGGAGTTCGAGACCAGCCTAGCCAACATGGTGATACTCCATATCTACTAAAAATACAAAAATTAGCCAGGCTTAGTGGCTCACACCTGTAATCCCAGCTACTTGGGAGGCTGAAGTAGGAGAATCGCTTGAACCCAGGAGGCGGAGGTTGCAGTGAGCCAAGATTATGCCACTGCACTCCAGCCTGGGCTATAAGAGCGCAACTCCATTTCAAAAAAAAAAAACCTATGGAATTGGGTACAATGTCTCTCTGCACTTCTTTACCCTCTTTACATCCTCTTTTTCCTCAAACAAGCTGGATTCAAAGAAGGGCTGGGAGCCGTGTGGCTAGTTGGTAATAGCTCCTGAAAACTCAATGTAGCACTGTAATAGGAGAGAATGAAATGGTGAAAGAGAAAAGTTTGAGAATCACTGAATTAATTCAGTCAAGTGTGTCTTTGCTTCCTGTACTAGAACTAGAGTCAATGTATGTTGGAATAGTAATCATTTATATAATTATGCTTCTCTTATTTATGTTTAAAGAACTTTGAGTGAATGAATTATTAAATTATTGAATGAAGGTGAGCATGATAGAAACAAATTTATTCTTCTCCTTAAGATTTGTTTGGACATGGTGCAAAATGAATGGCTCTCAGCCTCCAGAAAGAGTGTTCCCTGCACAGTGTGCCTCCCTTTTTCTGCTGTGCCACATGTGACAAGAAAACACAATTAAACTTTCAGTTGGGTTTTGCATTTTTCTGATCTTCTAACAACTGGGTGTCAGATATCTCAATGCATAACCACCCACTCACAACAAGATTATACATTAGACTCTTTGTTATCTACTTTTATGAAGGATTTCTGAATGCTAAAAGGAATAAATTAACTGTGCCAAATCTGTAATAAAGTTGTTCTCTCTATCTGATTGTTAATATTTCCACAATTGTAGAGTAATCCTCATCAAGGATAAGAACATTTACATTATCCTAAAAGAAGGACACTGAAAGTTATATAAAATTCATTTGATTCTTGGAGCTATATATCCATATTTGCTCTAGACTAAATATCATAATAGTATCTAATAGCCAAGTGTAAAATAACTATTAGAATAAATCTTTCCAAATATAATGAGAATACAAACCAGGAATGCAAAATTAAATATAACCATTTTATTTAAATTTCTCAGATTTTAATAATCTGATACCTAGATTTTCTTCTAAGTGCTATTACAGTGTTAATTTCCCTGTGCCCACACTTGGTAGAAAAGTACTTGCTGGTTACTGCTTGTGAGCAGAGATGTTCATCTTTTTCAACATTAACTCCATCACCAATAAGAGTGACTGGCCCACATACTCCAAAATATTTGTTTATTATTGCATCAAATAGTACATAAATCATAAACTGTGAATTATGGAGATTAATATTTATTTTAAATAAAAATAATAGCTACAATGTTTGGAATAGTCTCAATGGGTAGACTGCTTCATGTATATCTTTTCAAAGTCATAAATACACCATAATATATTAGCATGATCACTTTGAAGATAAGCAAACTTTTAAAATATCTCTTTAAAATTTTCAATTTAAAAATGATTTGATTTAACATAATTTGTGCGGAAAGGCAGAGATTATATCACACGATCTGTTACTTGTGACCACTCTGCTATCATCCCCAGCACTCTTCCCCTCCCTCACTCGCATTGCTCCAATCATCCTGGCTTCCCTGTTGTTCTTCAAGACACCAAGCTTAATGTTGGCTTAGGGTATTCGTATTTACTGTTCCCTCTCCTGAGATACTCCTCCCTCTGTACCCGCAAGACTGGCTTCATCACTACTTCATCTATATCACTGTCTTCTCAAAGAGGCAGTCACTGACTACCCTGTGTCATATAGCTGCCCCACTCTCTAACACCTTGCCTTGATATAGTTTTCTTCACTGTACTTGTTGCCATCATATTAAACATTTGCCCGTTTGCTTACTCTAGATCTCTCTCCACTAGAATATAAGCTCCAAGAGAGCGGACTTTGTCATTTTCTTCACCACTGGATCCTCCCAGTGTATAATAGTACACATAGTATCATTCAATAAGTAGATAAGTATTTCTTAAATAAATGACTCAATTGGTTGCTCTTATTTACCTAAAAATATATTTTACATGTTTTATGAATAAATTCATTTGGACTTTCTTAGTTCATTAAAGACTAGAAACAAAACTCCAAAACAATGATCTATCTAATTCTGACTTTCTTGAGACGTATTTTGAGAATATTTTGCAAAAATGATCGCCAGTAGTCATTACTGCTGTGGAGTTGCCTAAGGAGAAAAGGGATGCCTCAATTTACTATGTTAACTCAACCCAGAAAATGTTGAGATATACAGAGCCCCACCATTCCAACATTCATCAGCCATGCAAATTAAGTTTTTCATAAAAATTTTAGTGAACTCAAAAGGTTATTGTGAAAAAAAATTCTACTGATTATATTTCTGTCGCTATGTGCCAGGCATTGTATTTAGTACTTGACATGTATTAACATATTTAATTCTCACTTCAGAGCTCTCTGAGGCACTATTATCACGCTATTTGTTATGGACTGAATTACGTGCCCCTCAAAATTCATATGTTGAATGTCCAACACCGTACCTCAGAATGTGACTGTATTTGGAGATGGGGTCTCTAAAGAAATGAGTTAGGTAAAATGAACTCATATAGGTGATCTCTAATCCAGTATGACCAATGTGCTTATAAGAAGAGGAGATTAGGACTCAGACAACACACAGACTATGAGGCATTGTAGTAGTTAAGAGTTCTCCAGAGAAACAGAACCAATAGGATTTTATATACAGATGTTGCCTGACTTACAATGGTTTGATGTAGGGTTTTTCAACTTTCTGATGGTGTAAAAGCAATAGGTATTCATTAAAAACCATACTTCGTGTAGCCATGCACTATTCTGTTTTTCACTTTCAGTACAATATTCAATAATTTATATGAGCTATTTAATACTGTATTATATAACAGGCTTTGTGTTAGATGATTTTGCCCAACTGTGGGCTAAGGTAAGTGTTCTCAGCACATTTAAGGTAGGCTAGACTAAGATATCCTGTTCAGTGGGTTAGGTGTACTAAATACATTTTTGACACTGGATATTTCAACATATGATGGGCTTATCAGGATATAACCCCATTTTAAGTCAAGGAGATTTATTTTAAGGCTCTCAAGATTGTGAAGGTTGCAAAAACAAACAAACAAACAAAACAAAAACAAAAACAAAAAAAAACTGCAGGGTGGGCCAGCAGGCTGGAGGCCTAGGAAAGAGGCAATGTTGCATGAAGGTCCAAGGCAGTCTGCTGGCAGAATTTCCTCTTGCTCAGGGCAAGTCAGTCTTTTGTTCTATCCAGGCCTGCATCACCAAGAACAATATATTTTATTCAAAGGTCATGGATTTAAATGTAAATGCCATCCAAAAACATCCTCACAGAAACATTCTGAATAACATTTGACCAGCTATCTGGGCACCATAGCTCAGCCAAGTAGGCACATAAAATTAATCATCACAAGGGCACTCCATGTGAACTTGGTGCCCATACATATCTTTAACCATACAGTAATCCCCCCAGACTCACTGTTTTGATTTCTTTGGTTTCAGCTACTCGAAGTCAACCATGGTCCAAAAATATTAAATAAAAAGTCCAGAAATAATCAATTCATAAGTTTTAAATTGTACACTGTTCTGAGTGGTGTGTGCTGAAATCTCACACCATCCCACTCTGTCCCTGAGATGTGAGTCCTCCCTTTGTCCAGCATATCCACTGTCTATTCTTTCTGGCCATTAGCCAGTTAGTAGCTAACGTGGTTGTCAAATTGACTGTCATGGTTTACAGTGCTTGTGTTCAAGTAGCCCTTATTTTACTTAACTGTGGTTCCAAGGTGCAAGAGTAGTGATACTGGCAATTTGGGTATGCCAAAGAGAAGTTATAAAGTACTTCCTTTAAGTTAAAAAGTGAAAGTTCTTGACTTAATAAGGAAAGAAAAAAATCATATGCTGAGGTTGTTAGGATCTACAGCGAAAACGAATGTTCTATCTGTGAAATTCTGAAGAATTAAAAAGAAATTCCTGCATATTATTTATAGGTTTGGGATTATCCTCAGTTTCAGGCATCCACTGGGGGTGCTGGAACATATCTGCCACAGATAAGGGGGCTACGTACTTTAATCTCTAGTAAAGACAATAACGAGGTCATACTTCCATCTAGCATAATACAACTATCCTATGTACAACTGAAAATGCACTCTTTTCCCGGAAAAGGATGTGAAGTCCTTACATGATGTTTTCTCTTCTTGATACCTTGTAATTTAAGTATTATGATATGAAGTCTACAATACTTAATACTATGACATGAAGTCAATACATCTTATATCACATAATAAGGGGAAAAGAAAGGGAAGAAAACAAAGATACTATATATTATATATATTAATACATACATATGTATGTGCATGCATACACACAAACATACTGATAACAAAACAAGGAATACTTATGACAATTACAGTACATATTTCTGCAACTGGTCACATGGTCATAGCTGGGATCTGTAATTACCTTCTTTCACTGCCCATTCTGCCTTCTATCACCTCAGCTGGTCATAGTTCCTTCCCTGGTGGGGTGACCCAAACCTTCATTCCTGAAGGGTCTGGGCCATTAGCAGTTCTATCTGGATTGGGTTGTTTTATTTTTCCATTGATTTTAATCACAGGGTATGGTAATACTATGAGAAACCCTAAGGAATCTCTTGTATTAGACAGAGTCTTACTTAGTATCCGTCCAATTTCTCCTTGGTATAATAGTTAGGATCAATCACCCCAGCGAACAAGTAATTCCCGTATTTGCCTATTGATTCAGAGGCATGAGTAGCCTAAAGTGGTTGGGTGGTAGTCTTAACTGCTGGTTCAATGGAATCATTGTTATCTGTCCTAGTGGAAGCATTCCCCCATTTGGTACTGAGACCCCTAGGCAAGCAGAGCATGAGATCATCGGAACGGAAAGCAAATATTTTACTAGTTGGTTACAAATGGTACTGCTACCATTTTTACCCCTTGATTCCTGGACATTTGAGTGTCTGCTGTGGAAGAAACAGCACAATATATTGCACACGAATTCAGAGTATCTACAGCCTGTTGCAGAATATTGACCCAGCCCTGCAAGGTACCACCCCTCAGATGTTGTTGTAACTGAGTCTTCAAAAGGCCATTCCACTATTCTATCAAGCCAGCTGCTTCAGGATGGTGGGGAACAGTTCACCATGTGTAGACACAGTGAAAAAGTGGCAATCCTTAAAAACAAAAACAAGGAGAGAGGACTCAGAAGAAACCAAACCTGCTGACACCTTGATCTTGGACTTCTAGCCTCCAGAATTATGGTCTATTGTTATGGTAGCCCTAGCAAACTGATGAACTATTTTACTATTTAGATAGATAGATAGATAGATAGATAGATAGATAGATAGATAGATAGATAGATAGATAGATAAAAACCCTGAGACTCAGAAAAACGGATAAACTTGCCCAAAGTAACACAGATAATAAATGATTAATTCTTAAACTCAGAGCCCTAATTCTTGACCATTAGTTAAGAGAGCACCTGGTTGCCTTATCTGCGTAACAAGTGTCAAGCACTTCTGTGGTTTTGGTCATGCTCAGCACATTAGGTGCTCAACAATTAATAACTGGTGATAAATATGTTCACTAGTCTATTTAAGGATTGTCAAGCAAATTAATATCTAGGAGGCATGAAGCTATAAAGAAAAATACTTGTTCTACATGTAAAGAGGAAGAGAATATGGGGCATTCATTTTTTGAGTGACAACATTTAGAGAGCAATTTTGAGAAAATTTTTACTTTATGAAGAAAATTTTGAAAACTTGCAATGACTTAGCAGCCCAAGCTGGCCCATGTGCTGAGGCTGAGGTGTATCCACCAGTCAACAGTGCAAAAAACAAACACAAAATCTGCAGGTGCTTCTGAACCATTTCAGGAAGAAGGTGCTCACTTAGCTGGGGTCAGGGAAGCTTCACACATTTCTTCCCTCTGAGAAAAGAGTTCTTTTTAGAAGATTTGGCAAATGTTTTCTTGGAAAACTCTTCAGCTTAGTAATAGTTGGGGCTGTAATTTACCCAAAATGGACAGAGAACAGCTAAAGAAGAAGAGAAGGATCTTCATTCAAAATGTAAAATGTAAAAAACAATCGATACTAAGTGTGAAGGAGGGAAAATTTATATCTGAAAAAAGTAATTAGGTATTATTCCTCCCTAAACAATTATATAACATATATTTATAATGTATAAAGTTATAAATACACTATATCTACACATATATATCTTTCCCAAATATTGAATATCTTTCATGCATTATTGACTGTTGCCCCTCCCGTCTTGTATAGGTACAGGAATGCTTTAAAAATATAAAAAATAGTGACTTTTCTTTTTCTAAAACATACAATTTCCTATTTACTATCAGACTAGCAATACTCTCTCTATATATAGCAATACTCTCTCTATATATATTTTAGATACAGAGTTTAAATCTGTCACCCAGGCTGGAGTGCAGTGGCATAATCATAGCTCACTGCAGCCTCAACCTCCTAAGCTCAAGCAATCCTCCTGCCTCAGCCTCCTGAGTAGCTGGGACTAGTGGTGCATACCACCACACCCAGCTAATTTTTGCACTTTTTGGAGAGACAGGGTCTTGTTACGTTGCTCAGACTGATCTTCAACTGGTCTCAAATGATCCTCCCAGCTCGGCTTCACAAAGCACTGGGATCACAGGTGTAAGCCACCGTGCCCAACCTGACCCTTAATTTTAAAAGCTTTTTGTGGATGTGTACTTTGCACTGAACTTGTGCTGATGATGAATGACAGCCAAAGGGGCCTACACAGAAGCCTCCTATATAGAGCAAGGAAACTGTAAATAAAGCATTTCCCTTCCCAACTCTTTGCCATTTACTTGATGTAATTAAGAAAGATGGCATTAGATACTTGTATACTATCTGGAGTAAGGCAGCCAGACACTGTATACTAGGAGGAAAGTTATTCCAAGGAGTAAGGAGATTCACTTGAAACGATATTTGGCTAAGGAAGTGAGAGTACAAAGAGAGGGGATGAAAAGTTCTAATTCTGACTCTGTTTTCAAATAACTGGAACCAGGGCCCACGTATAATGTGTGGGGCACAATGCAAGATGAAAACATTAGGCCTTTTGTTTAAAAATTACAAGACTTCCAAGTCTGTGACAGCAGAGCATTAAACCAAGTGTTAGGCCTTGGTAAGCCTAGGAATCTGCATAGCGACACAGGTCACATTCTGTGTCCAAAGACCTGAGTTCACAGTTTTATCTGTGAATTCAGGAACTGATTTGCTAAGTTAGCTTGTCTCATCCACAATTTAGAATTCCACATCATGACAGTATAACGCCTTATGTTTCTTATATGGAAAAGGTTATAACCTTCACTTGTTGTAACAGAATTTGATAATGTTTTTCTCTAAAAGCGAATTATACACCAAAATATCTTCCAGTATTTGTAGCATCCTTGCCTTAAAGAAAAAACAAACCTCATAAATGAAATTTTTGATGATTTCTATCACATATTTCCAAAGAAACACAAAGTAATCTTGCCTGTTAGAATTTGCATAAGTACTTCTAGAAGGAAAAAGAAAATGCAGCTGTTACGTATTTTGAATCCTAAAACTTAAAGTTTAAAAGCAGATATTATATAGTTCTTTGGTTGTAGTTAAGCCTTCATTAAAGGATACAAATTATGCCATCAAGCCACTTTGAGTTTTTTATGTTTTTCTAATATCATAATTAAATTAAAAGGTTTTCTCTCCAGAAAAGTATTGATTTTAGCACAATTCTCTCTCTCTTGAAATATTAGAATCTGAATTCCTTTAAAGGGGATGTGTTACATTATGACAGAAATATACAGGAGCATGAAATACCAAGAGAAAGAATGCTTATAAGAAATGAAGAAAATAAAGGGGAAAGAGGAATGAAGAAAGGAAGGGGAAAAGGTAAGTTACTGTGATGCTATTCTAAGGAATATTTATATTTTGTATTAAAGAATATTCAAAAGTAAAATTATGTGACTGCAATGATGATTCTGAAGAAATAAATAGTGGGGAAAGAATCTCTAAGACCTACGAGAGGAGCTCTGGGCAATCATGAAGTTTGGGATCAGGCTTGAAGACATCTCCTAAGACTTAGTCTTCAGGTCGGCAATTCACTGCAGCAGTCTGACAGCAGCGAGAAATGTGATTTCTGTACTGTCCACCACAGGTTGTGTATTACAGATACTGCTGGTTATCTGCCCTACATCTAGACTTCCATTTTACCCTAGTAATGGAGCTCTAATTTTATTCTGTGGAAGCTGTGTGCAAAAATAAATATTAAATTATCCAATACCCCTTAAAGGTAGGTCTGCTATGCGACTGGCCATTGAATTTGTGGTGAAATCTGGCCACTGAATTATGAACAAAACTACTCACTATAGTTAGCATGTAATTCCTAATTCCTTAGTTCTGTAGGTCCATTTCCTATAAGTTCTCTTTGGAGCAATTCACTTTATTTTTTGTTACGTATCCTGAAACTCTGTCCTTTCTTAGCTTTCAAAATAAAATTCTGAATTTTTTCCTCTAATGTTTTAGCTACTCTTTTCAAATATGTATTACCACAAGTTTGGTTAAGATCTCAGTAATCTCTAATGGGGACTACAGCAATAAATTCTAAATTACCATCTCAGCCTTTGGTTCAAATATAGCTCTTCAGTTTGTTATGCACTGAACATTTTCATATTTTTCTCTAATGGCATAGAAGTAGTACAGTTTGAGGCTGAGAATATGACACAGAGAATTAGAGAATAATTATTATTCCTGTGACTGTATTATTCCCAGAATGATCTAAGCAGGTAGACTTCAGGAACAGTGGTACATGTTCCAAAAAATAAACGTAGCTATAAAGTGCCACAGGAGGATGGAAGGAAGAGTGATTCTTGGAGATAATAGGAAAATTCATCAAAGACTGGATGACATTAAGGTGGGTCTTAAATGAGTAGGAGTTTGAAAGGCAGGAAGGAAGAACTCATCAACAGAAGGAAAAACATGAGCACAATTATAGAAAGATGAAAGTGCAGCTGTGTTTGGAGAATGCTAAGTCAGTCTACGTGATTGGACTTTAGAGGAGGTGAAGAGAAAGTATGGAAGGTCTTTCAGACCAGTAGTCTTCAAACTAGCCTGGAGCTACAGAAGAAAATTTCCAGAAAGTACTCTGGTATGGGTAGTGTTTCTGGTTATCAGTTCCTAGATACTAAATTCCTAAATCTATTCTTTTCTAAAACTGTCTGCTTGAGAATATTCCTCCTTTCTAGAAGTCGTACCTAATTTTCTTTCTTTCCATTTTACAGTAGACGCTCTCTCAATTTAAAAAAGAGAGGCATAGCTCTTATACATCTGGAATTTTACTATGGCTAATTGCCTAAGAGTGCAAATCCACTAGTCGCTAAACAAAGAGAAAATTAAAATATTTCTCATATTTCTATGGGGGGGGTGTGTGTGTGTGTGCTGTGTAATTAAAAATGCTGCGTTCTGGTCAATGTTGCAATGTTCAGAATAATTTTGGGTGAGGCAGGGTTTATTTAATTTTCATTTAGTGACCTCAATCTCATCTGTCTCTGGAGGATCATCAAAGAATGCTTTGCTCCAGTGACTGTATCTCATGAGAGCAAAGCAATGAGTCTATTGAGAAATGCTGAAAGTTGTGATGCTTTATTTAATGCAAATGACAAGGTAGTAGCAAGGGTGATCTATCTATTCACCTATTTGTGCACCCATCCTCCCATCTATCACCTATCTATCCATGTAATGATCTTAAAATTCAGAAGGGAGATGATTCTCATGAAAATATGAATTTGTATGTTTATTTAAATTGAAATATAATGATTGACTTCACAATGAGGGCTGGCTTGATCATTTAGGTTATATGGCTGACATTTTCTATAAATTTCATGAGCTAAGTCTGTAACTCCAAAGTTTTGACCAAAAACTTACAATACGTAAGAATAAAGCACTTTATCAAAAACTGTTGTCATAGCAAAGGTTTATTAAAACTAGCAATATTTAAATTTCCCTAACCTTTTCTGTTTAACAAGGTGCCTCTAAAGTGAAAGAGTAAAAGATGAGTCATTGTCACTGAATACGTTTTGGTAAAATCTGTGCTATTTTCCAGAAACTAAAAAGAGAAGAAAGACTCTGTGTGACAGTCACTTAGACAGCAGCTAAGTCTGTAGCTTAGCTCTTCTTCCAAGAGAGACCCTGTTGTGAGAAGTGTAGTTAGCTGGCAGCCCCCAACTGCCACATCTTCAGATCCACTGCGATTTCCATGCAAACATCCTACTTTCCCCCAGACTGCTCTCAGTCAGTGACAGCCTGGCGGAGGTACCGGAGCTGGGGGTCACTTCTGCCAAGCCAGGATCCATAACAGAAAAGTTTTGCTCCGGGAATGGCTTATGGCCTAAGATTTTTTAAGAACTGTGCTGCATTCTGAGGCCCTTCGAACCCAGTTTCTTCTCCTTCCACCTCTCCCCTCATAGATCCAGATCTGCACGGCAGTCTGAAGCCTTTTTCTGGCCCTCTCTTCTTTATCTCTTCTACATAGAGTTTCTATCAATCTTTGACATTTCTAATTTTGTCTTGGAGTCTGACTCTCAATCTGAGACACTCCAATACCAGGGCATCAAATCCTTTTCTGATTATTTACTTTCAACAAAATTAAGAGAGGATCTAAGCAAAGGATCCTTTGCTAAATAATAATTTCAAAAACTGGTAATACATCCAGGAGTAGGTTAAATAGAGTAAAAGTAATCTCATCCCCCTAGTTCGGGATTAGCTTAGAAACTCAGGCCTAGGCCAACTGTGTGACAAAATAGTCACAGGGATTGGTTCAGGATAGGCATACATTTCAATTTGGAGAAATGAGACACAAGGAGAATGTTGGGTATTCTGGAAAAGAGTTTTCCTATTCTTAAAAAACTAACCTGGAAAAGCTAACTTCTTGCTTCCTTTCTATACCATGTATGTGGGTACAAAATTAAAAGCCACCAGTCACTTTCATACTGTAAGGGAAGGAAGTCAAAAAGCAAAATGCTCACAGACCAGGGAACTGCAGAGAAACAGGGATGGAGCAACCAGATTAAGCTGATCCTAAAGCCCACTCTACTGAGTGACTTCCTAGTTAAATGAGGATATATTTTTCTCTCCATTTAAACCTGCTAGAGTCAGTTCCCTATCACAGCCAAATACATCCTTCATGCCTCTACTTACATTGGAACCTGCTCGGAATCCACCTTGCCCCAGCTCCCTCCCACATGCAGTGGATCCTGTCCTTTATGTCTCAGCTGCTTTCCTGGAATGGGTATGCAGTTGTTTATCTGGACTTTGGGCTTTGCCTCTGCCTCAGCCTCCGGCTTCTTATATTTCCTCTGTGGAATGGGACAAATTTGGACGTGAATACCAGCCTGAATCAAAGTCTACCTGATTGTTTATTGGATTTTCTGCTTCTTTGTTTACACAGCTACATTTCCATCTCTAGCCCCTACAATTACCCTGTCAGTTAATGCTTTTGTGTCTCCGTGGATCGTTAAGATTTCAGGGACTATGGGCATATAAAGACAGACATACAAAATAATTAACTGTTAAGCTTATCCTGCTAATTAATTTTCACTAATATATGCAAGTGTACAAACATATTTGCATATATATTTTTGCACACATGCGCATGTATATGGACATAGAGATATATCTATATATAGAGAAAAATGCCTTTCTATATATTTATGTCTGAATATCACATTTGAAAGTTCTTACCATGATATATCCAGTGTATCACAGGTGAACTAATCTGAATAAAGAACTAATCTGAACAAAGAGCTGATGCAAGAGTCTCCTAGGACCCTGCTGTCTCATGAGACGTTTTCATTTCTGAGACTTGGGGACAATCTGGGGATAGTTCTAGAAGATGAGTCAGTGGGGTGATTGGAGGCCTATGCCAGCAGTTATTTAGCAATTGTTATCAAAGTATTTAAATGATTTGTTTTTCCTACTGACATGTCTCTAGATAGCATTAAATAGTTTAATAACAAGTATGGTTGTATTAGTGCAAACTTCCCTGAATATGAACACTGCTGATGACAATTTGAAGCCTGGTATCTTGGATTTCTATTAGTTCTACTGATGTTCTTGTTTATGCTTTAGGTTTCCTCTCCTAATTCTTCTGCTGTTCCTAGCTTCGTGTGTCCTCCGATATCCCCACTTTTGTCACTCACTATAAAGGGGGTAATAGAAAATAAAAACCATATTGATTGGGTCCCTTAGAAGTTCACACTATCCCCAACCAAGTTCTGGTAATCGCTCACAATTCAAAAAAAAAAAAAAAAAAAAAAAGAGAAAGATTCCAGTAAGTTTAAACGACTCATCTTGGAACCTCTTCTTTCTCGCTTACTACAGCCCAGACACCCTGGTTTTCTTTCACTTCCTCCTATGCATTAAGCTTTTTCCCATCTCAGGGCCCTTGTTTGTTGTTTCACTCAGCCACAATCTACTCCCCTTTGCCTGGTTTGTTCTTACTTTCTGGGTCTTAAGTTGTGCTTCGCTGTCTACTCAATTTAAAATAGATGCTCCATATTATTCCCTCTCTTACATCACAGCACTTCACACAATTTGTAATTATGCATTGTTATGGGTTGAATTGTGTCTCCTTTCCAAAAAAGAAAAACACATATGTTGAAGTCCAAACCCTCAATACCTCAGAGTGTGACCTTATTTCACTACGGGGCCTTTATAGAGGCAATCAAATTAAAATGATGTCATTAAGGTGGGCCCTAATCCAGTAAGACATGTGTCCTTGTGCAAAAGGGAAATTTGGACACAGAGACACAGAGGGAAGACAATGTGAGAACACACAGGGAGAAGATGTCCATGCAATTGGAGTGATGCATCTACAAGCCGAGGAATGCCAAGGATTGCTGGCAAACACCAGAAGCTAGAAGAGGCAAGGAAGCCTTCACCCCTAGAACCATCAGGGAGAGCACGGTCCTGTAGACATCTTGATTTGCCACTTCTAGCCTTGAGAACTGTGAGACAGGTGTCTATTGTTTTAAGACACCCAGTTCCTGATACTTTTATAAGGCATCCCTAAGAAATAATACATGCATTAATTGAGATTTATTATTTATTGTATGATGTCTGTCTCATTAGACTTTTAGCTTTATGAGAGTAGGGTATGTTTACTTACCATAATTGTTAACAGCAAAACAGAGGATGGTGTCTGGCACCTATTACTAGTGGCATATTTGTGGAATTAGTGAATTACTGAATAAGTGGATGCATGGATAATATTTTAATGCAAAGTCCTTCAAAAGAATTTAGAATCTCAGATTGTTCAAATAAACCACTTAAAAGTAACACTAATGTAATCTTAAAATCAGTAATCATAATGCTTCAAGTAGGAAAAGAAAATTTCTGATGCTCAATTATCAAACACTTCTAACCAGTTCTGATTAGTTACTAAATTGCATGTTGTGGGATGATTCCCCTTAAAAAGGGAAAGCATTGTTCTTCTGATCTTACCAAAAGATTACCCTGTCATGTTTTAAGATAAAAAGCACAAACAATCTCTTCAATCTTCACGATTTACATTAAGAGAAATATAAACAGGAATTGCAGAAGTACACATTTTCTCTTTTGAACATATGTAATTATAGCCTTAAAGAATTACACAAGCAAAAGTGATGGCCAACATATTTAAATAGCTGTCCCACTTTAAGGGATCTCATTGCACAATAACCTTATGAACAGGCACATAAATACATTTTCAAACCTGGGCAAACTGTAATACACGAAGACCAGGAGATAAGTAACAGCAGGCATGCCGTTGGCTTCCTGCTCCATTGATTTTTATTCCCATCTTTCCACTGATCACTATACACATTCACACACCACACATGCATACAAACACGCCACATAACACGTTTATACCATGTATATAAGCTTAAATATGTATCTATATGTATTTCTACTGACACATATGCATGACATTCTGAACATATCTTACTATGACATGCCTTGGTAAATGTGACTATTGTTTGCTTTATCTCAGGATTCACTTATGAAGGGATTTGGAGTTTTGAAGATTTAGTAGGTAACAAGGGGAAGCTGAGGCAGAACTTTTATAATCCAAAGTAAGTGGTCAAAGTCAGCTGTTCGTAATTTATTCTTATACTTCCCAGCAATGTAGATCTGGCAGATTAATTCCCCCTTTCCACAGATGGGAAATCGGGGCCTAGAATAGTTAACTCACAAGCTCAGAATTTTAATGCTAAAATGACTATTTTTTTTTACAGTATGTTCAGAATTTAATTCTAGTTCTAACAACCCATGTGTTTCAATGGAATCTTAATTCAGTATTTCCACATAAGAATATTTCTTACATATTGAACTCCTTATTCAATCAATTCTAATGTAAAGGTTGATTTTTTTAATACAGATGAGTGCACTAACAACTCTAATTTCACAGTCTTGTGCTATTTTTTAGCTAACACAATTATGATTGACTTCCTATGTAATTATATATGCTGGACTAATGGTTTATTCACACTTGTAATCTCGAATAGATATTCTTTGAAGAGCTATTTTTACACGAGTCCTTGCTTGTTGAAAAATTTTAGGCATCAGAAGTGTTAATTATACATAGAACTAATATAATTCTAGATAGATAAAAAAGTATGTTCATTTAAAATTATCGTGTGGACATGTATTACTCTATCTTCCCCAGCACTCTTCTTTCTTCTGGATAAAGCAGCCCCTTCTTTTAGATGGTGAACACATAAGGTGGTTGAATGAAAACTGCTGTCTCCCTTTGGTCATAACTTCTTTACCTACTGTAATTTGTGTAAAAGTAGGAACTGACCTTGGCTATGATAATAATAGCACATTGGCTCCTAGCCACAAAGACTGACCTGAGACCTGTGGGTGGGACTAAGAGTGGGCTTGGCTGTATGCTAAGCCAGTTCTTCTCTCAAGAGTTTTAACTGAATTGAAGGTGGAAGGGAAGAGCTCTCTCCTTCCTAGTAGCAAAGATGGGCACTTGTGAGCCAGGAGCTACCAGCAGACATTAATCTAGCCCAGGACTTGTCAACCTCAGCAATGACATTTGAGGTTAAAAAATTCTTTGTAGTTGGAAGCTCTACTGTGCCTTCGTACCTCTATCCACTTGATACCAGTAGCAACCTCCTCCCCAAGTGTGACAACAAAAAATAGCTCTAGGCTCTGCTAATTGTCACTTGGGGATCACACTGCCCCAGCTGAGAACCACAGAACTAGCTTCATGTAAAGGCAGCAATAGGAGAAATTGAGGCCAACCATTCAAGAGAAGTAGGGAATAGACAGAAAGAAAAATATATCTGTTCAGGACCAGTCATGGCCAAATATATCCTTTTCTTTTTGATTATGTAAACTGTTCAATTCCTTTTATTTTTTTTTTTTAAGTAGTTTGATTTGTTCTTTTGTCAAGTGCTATAGTAAGAATCCTGAAACAAAGCATGGTCTCTCAACAAATAGTGCAGGGACAACTGGATACCTACATGCAAAAGAATAAAAGTGGGCCTTTTCTTCACACCATACACAAAATTTAAATAAAAATGCACTAAAGCACTAAAACTCTCAGAAGAAAACAGGAATTAATCTTCCTAACCTCATACTTAGCAATGAATATGATACCAAAAGCATGAGCAACCTAAGAAAAAATAGATACTTTGGACTTCATCAAAACGAAAAACTTCTGCACTTTAAATGGCATAATCAAGAAAGTGAAAATCATAATTCGAGAGATTTGTATATTAAATACATAAAGAACTCTTACAACTCAAAAATAAAAGCACACAAAACCCGAATTTAAAAGTGGGAAAAATATGTGAATAGACATTTGTCCAAAAATACGTATATAAATGGCCATTAAGCACATGAAAATACGCATCAGGGAAATACAAATCAAAAACAATGAGATGTCACTTCATACCCACTAGGGCAGTTATAATAAAAAAATCAGAGAGTAACAAGTATTGGTGAGGACGTGGAGAAATTAGGACCCTTAACCACTGCTGGAGGGAATGTAAAATGGTGCAGCCACTTTGGAAAACAATCTGGCAGCTCCTCAAATGGCTAAACAGAGTTATAATATAACCCAGCAATCCCACTTTCAGGTATAGGCCAAAGATAAATGAAAACATATGTCCACCCAAAATCCTGTATATCAATATTCATAGCAGCCTTATTCATAATAGCCAAAGTTGGAAACAACCTAAATGTCCACAAGTGAAAGGATAAACATAATAGATGAACAAAATGTGGTATAACCACGCAATGGAGTATTTTTAGCCATAAAAATAACGAAGTATTGACAAATACTACATTGATGAATCTAAGTGAAGGAAGCCAGTCACAAAAGATCACATATGATTATTCTAATATGAAATATACAGAATAGGCAAATCTATAGAGACAGAAAGAAGATTCCTTAGGCCCTGGGAGATGGGGGTTGAGGGCTAAGACAGTGACAGTTAAAAGGGATGAGGAGTCTTAAAAGGGACGGGGATTCTTTTTGAAGTGATGAAAAAGTGAAAGCAAAGTAAATAACTATAAACAAGAAAATGGCTGCATAAATTGCTGTAGATTCATTTCATGATATACTTTGCAGTCACGTAAAGAGTAGAGCTATTTTTGACTTTGAAGGTTTTCCAGAAGATATTGTTAAGTGAGGAAAGAGGCAAAATAGCATGTATAGTATGATGTCATTTTTAGATGTGTGATAAAAGATATGTGTGTATAAGTATGTACAGTATATTATGAAAATGGAAAAGTGTAAGGAAGGGTACATGCTAGTTAACATGG
The DNA here is from genome assembly GCF_049350105.2 of Macaca mulatta. Classification (NCBI taxonomy): domain Eukaryota; kingdom Metazoa; phylum Chordata; class Mammalia; order Primates; family Cercopithecidae; genus Macaca; species Macaca mulatta. Next base: position 141,476,663 of record NC_133406.1, read on the forward strand.
GTTACCTGTGCAGCTATGCATGGTATGTATTTGGGAGAGCAGTCATGTAGATGGAAAAGGAGAGGGATGAGGAAAGGCTCACAGTGCACTAAAGCTGGGAGGAAGGAGGGGAATGTATTGCACTTAAAAACAAAGCACATTTCATATTATCCCATTGAATCACTTAATGATCTGATTAACTATCATTTCTCTGCCAGGTTTTCTAAGTTTACTGTATCATTTAACAACCTGTGGGTTAGAGTCTATTATCTCCATTACCTCCAGATGGGGAAACTGAAGTTCAGAAGGCTTAAAGAGCTTGCAAAACAATACTGCTGGGGCAATTTTGATAAACAGGAAGGACTCTCACCTAAAATTTGTTTTGGATGTCAAGACTCATGATGCCACAAACACACCAAGAGGATATGAAAAGGTTTATCACTTACATCATGAGGCTTTCCGGGGAGAGCAAGGCTGGCCTCTCGGACTGATTCAAAAATGGTTTGAGGCAACTGGAAAAGGAGACCAGCTAAGGTTTTTATGGTAGTTAGCAGGTAGATTCCCATCTGTAGGGAGAGGCTTGTGTTTGAACTTTATTCCAGTCAGTGCCAAAGGAGGGAGCACTTGGGCTTTCAAAGCAGCTTGTCCAGGAGATGTGGGGCAGAAGAGGAAGAGAGAGAGGTGGGACCTACAAGCTATCAGCAGCCAAATGTCAAAATATGGAGCAAGACTTTTTATTACAGATGGTTATAAAATTTTATTTGCCAATATTTAAGAAAAATGTTTAGTTTTATATTTATAGCTGTGTGTGTATAAGTGAATCTCTTGTTTTAGTTAAAACAATTTAAATGTCTAGTTTTGTGACACTTAATTGACAATACCCAAAATATAAAGTCGTATGTATAAGACAGCATGCATGACCAAATACCTCAAATTTCACAGTCCTGAGAAATATCTACTTCCAAAAATCAGCGAAAATTAAATAATCAACACATTTAGCTTTTTTATATGGTTATAAAATTAATAGAAAAAATCTGTATGATCAGTATTACTAGAATATAAGCTCTGAAAGTATCTTTTTCATCACTACAGAACATAAGCACCTACATCTGTGCCTTGCATGGGATAGACAATGAATGAATGGGGAAATAAACTTGATAAACACTGTACATCTTAACAAATAAAAGCTAGGTATGAGTTGAAAGAATATGCAAAAATTTTACAAAGCCCAAATATATCTACTAGTGGGAATATAATTATATAAGGATTTCTAACTAATAACTCAAATAATAATTTAAATCTTGGAAACTTTTTAATTGTGGAAAACAATTACTTAACTTATAAAAAATCAATTTTTGAACAGTTATCATCTATTTTAATAATGTCAAATAATTTTTGGTTGTTACTTTGAATTCCTAATATTAAACTGAATAGTATTCAGAGGAAATGATAATGAAATAAAATGGAATGCACAGTATACTTGTTAACACATGCTGAACTCAATTTAGAATGTTTAAGAGGCTTGAGTTACTAGGAGGCAAGGAATACACTGCAGCCAGCCACTTCATACTAAACTTTTTATTAAAACAGTCCTTACAACATATTTAAAATGGCATGTTCCACAGTCAAATATTTAAGAAAAAAAATCTATATGCAATTATTGGCACACAAATTTAAGAACATAATTAAAACCAAGCCAGATCTCTCGCTGTATTTCTATATCTATATACATATAGATATATATCCATACAGATAGATATATTTTCAAATTCATGTCAGTGACCTGGAATACCTGAGGTTTCAAGTTGTTGGTTTTCCAGATAGTACAAAACATTTTTCATCCACTTTATAAGGGACATGGCAGATCCAGAAAGAATAACTTTGGTTAATAAATGCTGTCTCCCAAAGATCAAACAGAAGTCCTCAATGGGATTAAGGTTTATCTTCAGAGGTTTCTTCCAAGTGGAGGTTGGTCTGTGATGTAAGGAATGATTCCCACGTAGCAAGGCACTGAATAATGGAAACACACCATGAGGCAATCAATAACGGTTTACTTTCAGCATTAAAGGATTAATAAATTCTAACACATCTGTTCCTATTGCAATCTGTTCTATTCTTCTCTCCTATCATCTTGTCAGAATCCTTGTCATTTTCTACATATTTTAATTCTTAATGAGGGATGCTACTGCGAAGGGGAAAACATATTAAAGGTTAAAAAGATTAGCAAGGATTAGTTTGCTGAAATAGTCTACTATTACCCCATATCAAGAGAAAAATAAGAGCTCCACGTTATAGAGAAAAAGATGGAGCCAGTTGGAGCTGAGGAGGAGTGATGATACAAACACACTTCAGTCTGATTTGAATCCCATTACATCAAGTGTGAATTTGAGAAAGTTGATTAACCTTTATTAGTTTCTTCAGCTACAAATTAGGTTAATGATAGTACTTACCACTAGCACAACTGTGAGAATTAAATTTATATAATCTGTATAAATCTCTACGCAGAATGCATAACATAAAGTGAATGCTCAAAAAGTTAGCAACTGTTAGGATGGTCTGTCGGGAATGGGTGGAAAGACTTAAGTTATTAATGTGCCACAGGAAATGACACAGGATTGTAAGGGTCTGAAGGCATTCAGAACACATAAACATAAATGTGGCCTATTTGATTTTGCCTGAGGATGACCTTCCTAATAGACCAGTCTCAAGTATCTGTATGAAGTTTATCTACAGCATAATGTTAACAGTCTGAACGCACTTAGGATTCTTCTAAATCATACCTACTCTAATGTATATTCAGCCTGAGCTATAATGAATTTGGAAAGAAATTATGTTTTTTTTTTTTTTCAAACGTGGATAGACGGCCATAGACATGTATGTTTCTACATAATACACTCCAAAGTTGGACTGAGTAACGCTGGTCCACCTGGCTCAACTACCTCCATGTCACTTCTTCTGCCTCTAATCCTTTCACAGCTTTAATGTGTCCATATCGGACAACCAGTGCTAATAACAGACTAGAGATTTTTCAAACACTGTAAAAACTCAAACATTTAAAGCTCTCAAATCATAAGTGTGTTGCATTTCAAAAAGTATGTATTCATATAATTATGTATGTGTATGTGTATGTGTGTGCGTATGCACAAACACATTTTTTTCAAACTGAAGATTTAGAATATGGGAAATACTATGTCAATTCAGATTTTCATAAAGATTACATACTGTGATTTAACTCTGAGATAGGCTCCAATAACTTAGGAAGCTAATAATAAGCTAAAAGATTTGTATAATTACAGGAGAACAGTAAAACATTGAATGACCTAATTGTCAAATAAAAAAGACACTGGGTAAAATTTACCCAATAAATTACTGGGTTAAATAGTGGGTATTTATTTTGTAATATATTTTGAAGGCCAGACTTGGGGTAATGTAGGCCTCATTAGAATAATCAAGTTTATCAAGACTTTAAGGGATACTTTTTCTTTAAGTAGCTTTAGAAGGTACTGAAAGTCAAGTACAATCCAAGAAGCACAGTAACTGTAATGAATCGATTCTGGATTTGCTTTTATCCTCCGGTAAGTTACTAACTTTACGATATTCTAGTTCCTCAGATACATAATAATAATAGCCTCTCTCCTAGGGATGGAGAAATGACAAAATAAAATAGGAAGAGGAGGGAAGGGGAGGGGAGTAGAGGAATCAGGGTCAGGTAGTTACTACAGGAGACACCTCGTAAGAGTGGCCTCCTCTTAGACGGTACAGGAGAATATCTTAGATATCTTTAAGTATATCTAAATGTTTATACTAATGAAAAGGCATAAATTACTTCACATTTAGTATATTTTTCAAATTTTGGACTGTAAGTAATTTATAATTGTCCAAACTACACATGATTTGGGGGGCATGGAGGGTAGACATACAAAAATCTCTTCACTCAACAAATATTTTGGAGTTCTTACTATATGCCAGGCACTGTGACGGTACTAGCGCACAGCTCACAAACCAATAGAAATTAGGATTTAGCATGAAACCCAAGTAAGCAAATATAATCAACTATAGGATCTGTGATGTTACAGGACATGATGGGAGTAACAGTAATAGGATCTAAGATTGGAGTGTCCTAATGTTTCCTAGTGGAAGTAATCACTGAATGCAGACTAAAAGATGAGCAAAAGGTAGACCCCATAAATCTCAGCATGTTTGTGAAAGGTCAGTGTGAGGAAGCATAGAGTAGTGATCAAGAACTCAGGTTCAGGACTTCTGTTGCTGACCCAGAGGGTGTAACAGGGACTGGAAAGGCTCTTTTGCCTAAATCAATCAACCCAGTAGATACTATATATATAAAGCAATGGTTTTCAACACCCTGGAAATCAGGCAACAAAGGATAGTGGCCCCTGAGGAGAAAAACAAACAAACAAACAAACAAAACCAGAGTAAGCTCCATGATTACCCCAGTGTTATGGACTGAAGCCCTAATTCTAGTACCTAAGAAAGTGACTGTATCTGGAGATGAGGTCTTTAAAGAGGTCATTAAGGTAAAATAAGGTCATATGGGTGAGCCCTAATCCAATATGACTGGTGTCCTTATAAGAAGAGGAAATCTGGACACAGAGAGGAAACCAGAAATGTGAGCAAGGAGGAAGAATCATCTGAGGACACAGCAGGAAGGTGGGCATCTGTAAGCCAAGGAGAGGGACCTTAGAAGAAAGCAGCCTGCTGACACCTTCATCTTAGACTTCTAGCCTCTAGAATTGTGAGGCAACAAATTTCTGTTGTTTAAGCCATCTAGTCTTCGGAATTTTGTTATGGCATTTGTATTGGGCTGTTCTTGCATTGCTATAAATAAATACCCGAGACTGGGTAATTTATAAAGAAAAGAGGTTTAATTGCCTCACGGTTCTGCAGGCTGTATGGGAAGCTGGTGCCAGCATCTGCTCAGATTCTGGGGAGGCCTCAGGAAGTTCACAATCATGGCGGAAGGTGAGGTGGGAGCAGGCATGCCACATGGCGAATGCAGGAGTGGTGGGGGCAGTGCTACACACTTTTAAACAACCAGATCTCATGTGAACTCAGAGCAAGGGCTCACTTATCACCAAAGGGATGGCCCAAGCCATACATAAGGGATCCAACACTATGATCCAAACACTTCCACCAGCCCCAACTCCAACACTACGGATGACATTTCAACATGAGATTTGGGCGGGGATGAATATCTAAACTATATTAGCATCCCTCTAATATACGAGCTTGTTGCCTTAACAGAATTTCCAGGCCATGGTGAAGGGAGACATTACCTGGCTGACTCACTGAGTTAAAAGGATAGAGCTAAGAGTTAGAGAAAATGCAGCTAGAGTTCATAGACCAGAGTAACAGAGAAGAGAGTGGTGTATAGAGACAAAACTCTGGAGATGTGCGGAGGATGCACCATACCAAGCAGAATACTGATTGGCACATGCACGTGAGAAGACTATGAGACACAGGGGAAAAAAGCCATCGGGAAGGATTAAACAGTATCCAGCATTCTCATAGGGCCTACAATAGTACAAGATCCCATCAAGCAGACTGCAAAATCACTTAATTCATTATCTGCAAAATTTATCACTGTCAGAACACACTATAAAAAATGTTAAAAAAAAAAAAAAAAAAGCTTATTTGGCAGAAAAAAAAGAGACCAGATAGAAATATGGATCTATAAATAAATGACATAGTAACTACATGAGTACATATGATACATACTTTATTATTTAAATGTATTAAAATATATGAATTAAAAAAAGGAAAATCTTACAGGGCTTGTAATACATGTAGAGGTAAAATGCATGACAAAAACAGCATAAAGGTCAGGTGGAAGGGAATGAAAAAACACATTTGTAGGTTCTTATATAGGCAATATAATACTACCTGAAGGTAGACTATGACAAATTTAAGATACATACAGTAACCTAAAAATAACCACTAAAATAATAAAAGAGTTATACCTAATACAAAAGAGTTATATCTAATACACCACAAAGAGATGTAAAATGAAATCATGTAAAATTGTCTATCAATTCAAAAGAAGGCAAAATAAGAAAATGGGAACAATGTACAGACAGGACAAATAAAAAACAGCAAGATAAAAGACTCAAATATACCAATAATCTACTCAAATGTCTATATGCTAAACACACCATTAAAAGATGCAGATTGCCAACCGAATTAAAAAAAAGACCTACCTATACTTTGTTTAAATTTCTTATAAATATTTTAAATATAAGGACAAATACAGTTAAAATTAAAAGGATTAAAAAATATCTATATGGCCAGGCACGGTGGTTCATGCCTGTATTCCCAGCAGTTTGGGTGGTTGAGGTGGGAGGATCGCTTGAGCCCAGGAGTTTGAGATAAGCCTGGGCAACACAGTGAGATCCTGGGTTTATTTTTTTTAATTAAAAAAAATTATATATATATATATATATATATGTTTTATTGTAACACATGTCAAAAGAAAAGCTAGCATGCCTACACTAGTATCAGAAATGTAGATTTCAGAGCAAAGATCATTATCAGAGATAAAGATGATCATTTCATAATGATAAAAGGGCCAACACATCTAGAGGACATAATTTAAAATGTTTACACACATAAAAGAGTTTCATAAAAACTGACAGAAATACAAGGAGAAAGACAAATCTACAAGCATAATTGATTTTGATACCCCTCTCAAGAACTGACAGAATGTGTGGACAGAAAATCAGCACTCATATAGAAGATCTGAACCACACTATCAATCAAGTTGACCTAATTGAGATCTACAGGACAAAAGCAGAATACATATTTTCTTTCACGTGCCCATAAAACATTTACCAATATAGATCACATTCTGGCCATACAAGAAGTCTTGATAAATTTTAAAAGATTCAAGCCATATAAAGTATGTTCTTTGAACATAATGGAATTAAACTAGAAATCAGTAACAGAAAGATATCTTTAAAATCACCGAATATTTGAAATCTAAACAGGACAATTATAAAAAGCCTCCAGTGTCAAAGGACAAATCAAAGGAGAAATTAGAAAGAGTTTTGAACTGAATATGAAAACACGACACAGCAACAATTTTGGTATGCCATTAAAGTAGAACATAGAGATTTTTTAGCACTAAATGCCTACATATGAAAGGAGGAAAGATTTCAAATCAATGACTTTAGTCTCTACCTTGAAAACCAAAAAAAGAACAATTAAATGCAGAAGAAAAAAAAAAAACAAAAACAAAACAGAAAAGAGCAAAGTGGGACTCGATGAAAGAAAAAAGAAAAACAATCAAGAAAAATCAATGAAACTGACATTAGATCTTTGAGAAAATTAAACTTTTAGCCATGCTGCCAAGGGTCAGGAATGAGAGGTTTAATGTTAGTTCAGACTCTACTAAAGGAAAAAAGAAAATTATGAAGATCTTTTTTTTTTTTTTTTGGAGACGGAGTCTTGCTCTGTCACCCAGGCTGGAGTGCAGTGGCCGGATCTCAGCTCACTGCAAGCTCCGCCTCCTGGGTTTACGCCATTCTCCTGCCTCAGCCTCCCGAGTAGCTGGGACTACAGGCGCCCGCCACCGCGCCCGGCTAGTTTTTTGTATTTTTTTTTTAGTAGAGATGGGGTTTCACCGTGTTAGCCAGGATGGTCTCGATCTCCTACATTTGACAATGTAGATGAAATGGACCAATTCCTTGAAAGACATAAATTACCAAAATTCACCATAGAAGAAACCAATAACCCAAATGAATCTGAATTTGTAGTTAAATATCTTCATACACATACACAAATTTCCAGGCCCAGAATTCTTCACTGGTGAATTACAGCAAACATTTAAGGAAGAAATCATACTAATTCCATATAATCTCTTCCAGAAAATTGAAGACATGGGGATGCTGTCCAAAATACCAGAGCCAAAGATATTCCAAGAAAAGAAAACTACAGACTATTATTCCTCCTAAACATAGATATGAAAATTCTAAATAAAATTTTGGTAAATCAAATATAGTAATTTCTATAAACAATTATGCATCATAACCAAATGGAGTTTATTCCACGAATGCAAGATTGGATTAACATCCAATTATTTATCAAATGATAATATTAAATGCAACATTATCTCAATAGAGAGAAAACATTTATCAAATTCTAATGTCCATTCCTTATTAAAAAAAAAAATTCTCAGCAAATTAGGAATAAAGGAGAAGTTCCACAACCTGAGGAACAACACCTCCAAAAAGCTACAATAAACATCATATGCAGATATGCAATAAATATTAGCTATTATCAGTATTTTATTGCTTTTCAATAGCAAAAAAAAAACAAAAACTGAGTTTCATAAACCACTCACAAATCTCTTTCACCAAATGTCAAGTTTAAAAAAGAAGGAAATACAAAAATTCCGAAGTATATCTTTAAAAAATCTACCCACAATGTTTACGAAACAGAAAACTATTAACTGGGTGGAGAGGGCTGATGGGAACAGCACCACACTTTACATTTAGAGAAAAGCCCTCAGTTTCCTTTGCAAACCATCTTTCTGCTAGAGCTCTCTGGTTTGCTCTCTGCAAACCCATACACAATCTTGTATCTGGTACCCCTGCAGGGCAGCCCCAAAGCAATTACTACTTTCAGAAGATATTAGGTATTTTTAATAACTGCAAAACTATCATTTAAATAAACTTCTGAACATTCTCCAGGTAAAATTCAAAATGAAATTCTAAGCAGCCTGCTCTATTTAGAATTCTTGTCTAATAAGTGATTCAAATTGCACCAAAGATGGTGTTAGTCCTCAAGTGAACAAACTCCTATCATTTTCATATTCTGCATTAACTATGCTAGTTTAATAAAGGTCTAAGATATTCAGCAGTTGTCCATGCTAATTAGTGATGTGAGCTAATATTTTCATTTCTAAAGTAAGTACTAAAAGGGATAGTAAAACATGGTAAGACAGACAAATTAGCTATTTCATGATTTCCTTATCTTCCATACCAGAAGCAGAAAAAGTATGTGTTTTGAAATACAGAATATTATAGAAAAATTGACATAGGATAGCAACAGAAATAACATTAACAACTGTCATATACTGATATGAATATTTGGTTAGGCAGTATAATGATTGCTTTATATATCACCTTCTTTAAGCCTCACAATGACTACTGTGAATCCTATTTGACAGGTGAGAAAGCTGAGGCTCAAATGGTCTAAGTGTGTTTACATTATAAATCTCATCAATTGTATGCCAGTATTTTTCCATCAACAAATGGATAGTCAATCTCCTGAACCATCACCAGGGTACATTTAATAAGTCACTGGGTCATGAGAATGAGATGCCTTTCTTTCACATAGTAGAAGGATGATTTTGGAAGGAGAAATAGGTAAGAAACCCCGATTGCTGGGGCATCAGGCTGATCACATTTTAGGAAAGAGTATTTACAAAAGGTGAGTGTATGGAAATTAATTCCCTTCATGTATCTTGGAAATTCTGTATATATTTCTAGGAACGTATCTATTCTTTGAAGAAGACTGAATTAATACATGTCAGGAATATGGTAAGTGCTCAGTAAATGCAGACGACGCTATAGAGAAGGAATATATTGAACAACTGATGCTAAGATGCTGGCCATCAGAAAACTGCACTTTTCTATTTGAACACTAACCAACTGATACTTTGGTTTCTATTGCTCTCCAAACATGTAAATATTAAGTTTTGCCCTAAAAGCCTGAACCCCACTTATGTTGCTGACCAATATGGTTTTCTTCTGGGCCTGCAAAGCTGAGATCTGACCTTGAACTATGCAGCTCCTGACGCTACCAGATAACTTTGGGATTCTTGATAGCAGGTTTTTAATTAAATAAATGTAATTGCCTGTTTCCACCAATGTTTAATATTCACCCGTGTTACCTGATATCCTGCACATATATCAAATTAATGTACACAAATCTTTATAAACAACAAAAAGATGATCTCTAAGGCTCCTTAAATTTCTTTGCTCTTGAGTATGAAACCTAAGGAAAAACTCAAGACATATATTGTTTATACCATATAGTTAAGTAATTTATTACAGTGAATATTTACTGTGCTCAGGATTACAATTGGAAGATATAAAGAATCGTTAATACAACCAAAAAAAATCTCAAAACCTAGTGTGAGATTTGCTTATAAGTTAATATTTTTAAAAGATGTTTCTATTTATTTGGCTTTGCATTGTCAAACAATTTTTTCCACTTTTAAATCATTACAGTGAGTGAAGAAAGTATCTGTCAAAACCAGAGTAGTAATAAAAAAATATCCAGCAACACTGCTGGCCTGACATTTAATAGTTCTGGTTAGCTCATTCTAGCTTTGGATTCTCATACTATCATGGGAGAACCAACAACAACAGGAGTTCCACTTCCATTTGAATAAGATGTCATCATTTTCCATACATACTGTTTTATTTCATGCAATAATCTTCTGATGAAATCAGGTAATTTCATTTTACAGTTAAGAAAAATGACTCTCATAGTGCAGTACTGTGTTTTTTTCCAGTGCTCTATAGGAAACCATGGTGAACAGTTCCTTCTCACTGCAGAAAAAAATAAGCTGATAAATATGCTCTACATGCAACGAGCCAAGATGTGGATTGACCGGAAAAAAAGCTTATCACAAATCCTCGTTAATTGAGAATCCCGTACACGTTTCCCCCAGGTGGCTGCAGTTGTGGCCAAAGGCAAGTGCAATTTCTCTTTGAGGAGGGAACTCAGACAAAGAGAACCACCACAGGAAGGCGAGCCAGAGGTGGGGAAAACAGACCCAACAGGTAAACAAAGCCTTTCTGTTTCTACACACAGGCTGACAACCTCCTCAAATGCAGTACACACAGATAGAATACGTAGAAAATTAAGTTTTAATTCCAAAACTAACTTTCAGTTTTGAAAATAAATCTCTTGATACTTCACTAAAGGTGGTGACATTTTGCATTAGAAGAGGTAAATGTCTCTTCAGTTCTCATAAGCGGGTAGTAATCCCACAGGCAGATGTGATCAAGTTTTCTAAAGAGTAAATGGTGACAATAATGGCATTTCTATAGATAAGATACAGCTTTCAGTGGAAGCTTCCACATTTGAGAATCACTATTTTCTCAAGCTTGTGGGATATGAAGATGTTCTGTTCTACAGTGTGATTTCAGGCAAATTTCTTTATTGCTCTGGGCCTGTTTACCTATTCATAGTAAGGGTTTGAACTATGTGTGTCCGTTAAGTTTCATCCCAGAACTAAAATTGAAGATTTCCAGAGGCTAACCATGGCTGACAAGAAGTTGGCAAATGAAATCATATATAGTTTGTAAATATGCCTTGCTCTGCTTTGCTTGACCCAGTGTGGAATACAGCAAACATAAAATTTTACTTCTCCTCCTTGCATTTGGTATTTATAAGATAATTGTCATTATAATTTCCAAAGATAAGATTCATAAACATATGAGAAATATTTTCAGTACCACTACAGCTGCTTGTACTACTAGTAGCCAACATTTACTGAATCCTTATTAGACACTGAGTTAACTGCTTTTCTTTCATTCATTCATCCATTCATTCGTTTAGCAGCTTTAAAACCTGTTTTCTATGGTGGCAATTTTGGGCTCAAGTAAAATTAGTGGCTTAAGGCATATGCTGGTTAAGACTCCTGGAAATACCTGATGAGCATAAAATCTTATAAACAATTTTTAGTGACTCACTGGGAATGTTAACCTTTGCTTCTAAGACTTCTCTTTCATCTTTACGTATTCCTTTCCATCCATACATATATGTATATGCACGTACATTTATATTTTAACACCCAAACAAATCTATGGCATTGTCAGCACTTCATCGATGAGGATACTGAGGCTCACTACAATAAAAAAAAAGTCCTTAAGGTCACTCAGCTAAAAGTCAGAAGTCATTTGTCCAAAGCCCATGCCCTTAGCCACCATGTGATGCCTATGTAACAGCTGATATCTCCATAGGTAATGACACCACACTGTTGATAGAAACAGCTAACTAGAAAATTTTTCATCCAAATTATTACATAAGTCAAAATAAAATATAATTATGTATTTCTGTGGTAATAAAGTAAAATAACTAGACATTTACCTAATAATAATGATACTTATTATTAGAGAATATGTAAAAGTCACACCTTCCCATATATTTATTTTAAAACGGGAAATTCCCATATTAAGCCACATAAAGCTGTTGTGCGTCTACTTTTCACCTTTAATCAAAAAGCACCTTTTAGAGAGAGTACCATGATAATTACATCTTTCTCAATAAGCTACCAATTGGAAATATGACTGAGTTTCTTCTAAGTATTTTAACGTCGTCTCAAATGATCCTGGACACAGCTGATATCACCTACATTTGAGAAAACATTGAAGCTCAAATTGGCAATCATTTCTCTACTAGGTCAATAGCATCATGAAATTATTTATCATCTATAAAAATCATTAGGTTATGCCTACAATGACAGCAATAGGGTGTGTAACATTTTAGTAACTGTGTTTTAATCTCCTAAACCTGAAATTGAAACACTAATGAAAACTTTCAGGAGGTACATATTTTCAAATTCTGATATGTAATCAATCTGGAAATTAGAGTTGATACTACCAGAGAAAACTTTTATTATTTTGCAATAGCTCAAATTATTCATTAAATTTCATTTTTGGAAAAGTCTAAATTCAGCTTCTGAGAATCATTTGCCAATTTATAATTTTAGAAATACCAATAACTTAAAAATAACAGGATTTGCAGATTATTTTTCTAAAAATTACTTTTACATATCTCTCAAGAATGTAAGTGATCAGTGTGCACTTGTAATTATTGCAAATATTTAAATGACTGCAACACAGTTAATGCAAAAGGACTCATTAGCTACAAACGCCATCTTGTGGTCCATTTTTTTATTATTCTGTAGCATTATTCTGTAGATGTCTAACTCAAGATCTGATAAAGCCAGATGGAGCCCTAGATAAAATTTAATCCATTTCTCTCATTTTTATACATGAGGAAATTGGGGCTCTGAAAGGTCTAACATATTGGAAATCTTTATAGGAGAAATTAACATAAGAGCCAACATTTAAATTCATATCCTTATAAACTCATACTTTTGCTACACCACAACATCATTGTTGTTTACTTAAAACTAAGCCAATTACATGAAGTCTATCCAGTTTAATGCGAGACACTTCAGACATTAAGCTTATCTGTTTTTGTGTAAGCATACGTTGAAAGTACAACAAACTATACAGATGAGCACATTTACCTTTGGATTATTAGAAAATTAAGGTGCAACTATGATGTTTAAGCACATTATTTTATAGTGTGTTACATATGTGTTCCAGTTTTATTCTCCTAAAGACTTGTGAGGGATGTATGTGAAAGGGATATGGGGTGGGGGAAGGGAGGAATACCTCTATTTGGCAGTTTAGCAAACTGGGTATATAGAGAGGACATGATTAGGACTTTATAATTAGCTAATGCAGGCATCATGGTATCCAACTTTAATTTTTTCCATTAGAAGACCCACCTTTCTTATTTGTGATAAAATGCTGTGTGTGTGCGTGTGTGTGTGTTTAAATCATTTCTTCCTTTTCTATACAGAAACTATTATATTGGCCGATAGTATGTAGTCTGTCATTTACAAAGCACAATAAGCAGAATGTCCTTGATTCAGAAACTAGACATTTTTAGAAATTATTTCATTATTATGTGCAATCTCCTTCCATGCAAATCCCTGATTAACTACATAAAAACTTATGTAGCCCAAAGGATGGGAAGCAGCACAGACTATGGCATGATATAACTGTCTATTTCACACCTAAGGTCACTTTATTTGCATAGATAATTGAGAACAAATTACATTACAGAATATAGGGGACTGATGAGAATATTTTCAATCGAAGTTTTGAAAACCGCAGAAAGCTGGCTGGGTGCGGTGGTTCACACCTATAATCCCAGAACTCTGGGAGGCCAAGGCAGGCAGATCACTTGAGGTCAGGAGTTTGAGACCAGCCTGGCCAACATGGTGAAATCTCGTCTCTACTAAAAATATAAAAAATTAGCCAGCCAAGTAGCCTGTAATCCCAGCTACTTGGATAGTTGGGAGGCTGAGGCAGGAGAATCGCTTGAACCTGGGAGGCAGAGGTTGCAGTGAGCTGAGATTGGAGCACTGCACTCCAGCCTGGGTGACAGAGCAAGACTCCATCTCAAAAAAAAAAAAAAGAAAAAAAAAAAAAGTAAAAACCTATAAAACAACAAAAATATTTAAGACTTATATGACACATAATAAAAGGTTCACAACTAGATGGAAACATGAGCTATAGCTATGGATTTTGAAAATTTAATTCAGAGCAGAAATCACACTTAATCAAACAACAAAATAAGTACATAATAGTTAAGAATTCTGAAAATGACAACTAGTTGATTCTAAAGTTTCCTTAGAAATAAATAAAAATAAAATTCTGCTGCATTTAAACTTAATTCTACCACTGACTGTATTTTATATGCTTTATATGATGCTTGAATATTAAATCGATTATAAACTTTTAAATGAGAAAGGACACTATCTATATTAAGTGTAAGAGATCAACAGACTTGTAAAAACCAGAAGGCACTTCAGAGCAATGCTTCTTAAACTATCCGTGGTGAAGAACAATGGTTTTGTTTTTTCTTCTTTCAGTCTTCTAAGGACCATTAAGTGGTCTTACTGGCCATGACTAGTCTGTAATTCATGCCACATGCAAATCACCACAAAGGCTGGACAATACTTGAATTGTTCCATAGAATTCAACAAGTCAAACTTCCTAATCACCCACTTGGATGTCTTGGCAATGTGGAATCGCTATCAAAGATTCCAACTGATTACTTGCAACTTCTAAATTGAATCTGTAATAACTTATGGAATGAATATCAATCCACACTTAAAGTAGCATTAGAGATCAACACTATTACCCAAGATTTCCTAAACTATGTTTGGTAGAACACTCATCCTGCAAGAAGAAACACTGATCTAGTCAAGAAAAGTATTATGTCTTCAGATTCACAACCATATAAGCACATAAAGTACTCTGAGAACTTCTTTAGTAAATAAGCCTGCTTAACTACTTAATAATTACTTTGTTCTTTTTTTTTTTAAGTCAGAAATATCTTCTAATACAATAGGACCTTAATATGACTCTCATAAAACTTAAATTTTGAAAAAAATTAAGATTTTTTCAAAATTAAGAGGTCACCAAAACAAATACCCAGAAAATTAAATAAATTGACTTCTAAAAAGCATATTATCATTCTCCATGCTAACGACTAACTTATGGAAAATAACTTTGGCTTAAATATAAAGATTCCTGCAGACAGAAACTAGTTAGATTTTAGATTTACCTCTTGGAATGTGAAAGCAGGACCTTATCAACAACATAGAAGATAATACTTACCTTCTTATTTGCTATGGTAGGGGAATATTCATCTATACATCAGTGAAAAGTTGCATCAAATTATGCAAACATAAGTTCAAAGGCAGTAGGCTATAATAGAGCAGTGTTTTAAGCCATGTTGAATTAAAATCTACTCTGTCAAGACCTCATGGTTACCTAAGCTCGTTCAAGTGGTGTTAAAATGAACACTCTAATGAGCATTAGAAATCTTATATCTCTATCATCTGTTTGTTTTCCCTCTGTTTTCTAGAGAACATTTCAGACATTTACTCCATAAATGGTTTCTGTGAGCAAACAAATTCGGTATGTGAGAGGATAAAGAAAGGTGAATAGGTTTCTTTCCTAAGAATTTCTTAGAAACATAAACATGCTAAGATGCGTTGCCAACCTTCTCCAACAAAACGAAACAGTATAAGCTAAATGGGAGTAATCTGGCTATCAACTTGCCATCCTCAAGAAGTGGAAGTAAAGGATTGTGGGATAATGTATACCACAAATATACAATAATTAGAGACTCAACGAACTATGCCCAGAGACTTCCTCTGATATTTATAATAGTCAACTTTTAAAAAGTTATTTGTGAAATATCTTAAATGTAGATTTCCCTGAGCTCAGCTTACAATTCTTGCCTCTTCACTTATCCAAATTTCCTGGTAATAACGTGTCAAACTGAGAAGGCAGTTTCTTGGAGTCTAATGGCGGCTTGCCTCCAAAGATGTTCTAGAATCACAGAAGACTATTCCATCTCTGTATCTTTTGCTCTGACCATTTCTATGTTTCTTTAGATTCTATTTGAAATAAGAACTGATTGCTCAACAAAAAAGTGATATAGTTGGTAAAAAGGACAAGGTTAATAATCAATAACAATGTTGGTCTCTTGAAACACAAGGAGAACACTCTATTCAATGTATTGCCATTTAATGGCATTAAGAAGATGAAAAGTTGCTGTTTTCCTTTTGATGATCATCCCTAAATAAATTAGATGATCCATAGAAAAGTAGCATGATGTAACCTGAATTTCTTAATGCATTCAGGCTTCCAGTGAGTACTTCCCAATGAATAAGACAGCAGATAATGTAGGTACAAGGATGTAACGAATTGGAAAAGTTAACTGGTATAAAAATGGCTAGACTGAGTAAACTTCTAAGCTTCTTATCCTCTCAAGCTGGTGTGTTTGCTTTGCCAGAAATATAGCCTACATGTAACTGGAATCTATTCAATTTTAGGGTGTATAATGTAGTTCTGAGATATTCTTCACATAGTTCCAAAGACATAGAATGCTCTTTTCTGAAGGCCTATTTTAGCACCAGGGCATCTGTCTTCTGAGGTCTAGGGTTTAGGTCAGGCTTTAGTAACTATTAGGAGGCATGATTGTAAAAAGAAATGCACCTTGTTATGGGTTCAAAATTCCCTGTCCTGGATAACTCTGGATTATTCCAGCTCTAGTCAGCTTCTTTGTTTTCATAATAAGGAAAGAGAATTTAACTTTAAAGAAGGTGCCTCTTGACAGAGATTCAGCCCAGGAGTCTTTTTTATGGCCAACATAAAAAAAAAATGATTCAATACAGACCATCTATTACACCTCTGTTCCAACAATTTTAAAGAAAACTCAAACACTACCTGCCATTTCTTAGGCTAAAAACTATGCTGAACAACTCTATGTGGGTAACTCCCCTACCATATCCACTCTTCTCTCTCTAAGACAGGCTATTGACAAAGGGTTGAGCAAGTATTGACTGTGCCTGGTGTGTATCTGAAGTTACAAAGGAGGTTAACTACTTTGGAAACATTGTTCCAGTATTGCTGAAAACCTTCTCTGGGATTCACCTAGGAAAGTAACATGGCCTGCATTTCTTCTGAGTAAGTGACGGTCTGTCAGTCTTCCTTCTATGAGTAAATTTAGAATTAAGAGCTTCAACTGGGGCTTTGTAAGCACTGCTTTCAGGTTGGTAAAGGGCGGGCTTTTGCACCACTCACTGAAAAACAGAAGACACCCAGCCATCTCTTTGTGGCAATGGATAGTTTTTGTTTTATTACGTCTTCAAATGTACTGGATTTTATTAACTTTCATTTGTATTTGCCTAACCTTTTCATCTTATACTTTCATTCTCCTTCATGGATAAAACAGCAGTGAAATAGAAATGAGGTAGTTCTGTTTTCTTCGTTCCCATTACACAGTTTCCACTAGGAATTCATTTTTATTAATTTCTTGATAACACATGAATTCCTAATTTTCTTGCTTCCAAAGAGGCTCCTCATACCTACTCTCATTTGACTCTGGTGCTGTTTGGAAGCTCTTCACATTTTTTCCCCCAAAAACTCTCTGTTTCCCGACATATGCTTTCACTGATATTGCCTGTGTTTTTCTGTATTCTTCCTTGACTGTATCCTCCTCTATCATCTTTGTTTCCATGGTCCATGGTCCACAGGTACGATTGTGTCAGGTTCTTTACCTGCTTCATTCTTTTCACTTTTAAGAATTGCCCACTCGGCCGGGCGCGGTGGCTCAAGCCTGTAATCCCAGCACTTTGGGAGGCCGAGACGGGTGGATCACGAGGTCAGGAGATCGAGACCATCCTGGCTAACACGGTGAAACCCCGTCTCTACTAAAAAATACAAAAAACTAGCCGGGCGAGGTGGCGGGCGCCTGTAGTCCCAGCTACTCGGGAGGCTGAGGCCGGATAATGGCGGAAACCCGGGAGGCGGAGCTTGCAGTGAGCTGAGATCCGGCCACTGCACTCCAGCCTGGGCGACAGAGCGAGACTCCGTCTCAAAAAAAAAAAAAAAAAAAAAAAAAAAGAAAGGAATTGCCCACTCCTCTCAAGTCATATTCTCATTTAGAGTGTATGATTTTCAAAGTATAACTAACTTTTCTCTAATTTTTTAAGCTACTTTACTAAATTCTAGGAAATATGACTGAGAATGGCCAAGTTTTCCTTCTTTGCTTTCACCCCCCAGATTTTGAAAATAGTACTGTCTCCTTATGGACTGTCATGTTAAGATAACAGTTCTTTGTCAGTCAGAATTAAGTCTAGGGAGACTATTCCCCTCATTGCTCCTTTCAACTCACAGATGAGCACAAATCGATACTTTTTCTGATTTTCAGCTTTGAATAGAATGAAATTTCTGACAGGAATCTAAATGCCATCCATCCAAATCTTGCTTAGGTAGCAGTTTTATCATCATTATCAATACAGATTAACCTCTTAAGCTCTGAATACTTGGAAATTGTCCTATTTGGACCAGGATGGTTTCAAGTAAATATATACACAATCTACAAAATGTCCCAAAGTATGCAGTATAATATTAAGTTTAAAACAAACAACCATTTCACTAGAATTTATTTCACTATTTTCCCAACACAAGAAGAAATAAATCCCTAAATAAGTAAAACTACACTTGAAGAACCTTCTGGACACTCAGCGCTTATTCATACTTATTTATTTATTTATTTACTTACTTACTTATTTATTTTTCGAGATGGAGTCTCGCTCTGTCGCCCAGGCTGGAGTGCGGTGGCGCGATCTCAGCTCACTGCAAGCTCTGCCTCCCGGGTTCATGCCATTCTCCTGCCCCAGCCTCCTGAGCAGCTGGGAGTACAGGCATCCGTCGCCACGCCTGGCTAATTTTTTTGTATTTTTAGTAGACACCGGGTTTCACCATGGTCTCGATCTGATCTCCTGACCTCGTGATCCACCCGTCTCGGCCTCCCAAAGTGCTGGGATTACAGGGGTGAGCCACTGCACCAGGCCCATACTTAGTTTTTAGAGGACTGCTGTGAGATCTACTTTTACAAAATTTCTGTGATTTTTAAATGAGCCATAAGTAACTAGACTGGGATTTTAAGAAAACATTAGTAGTACTGTTCATCTGGCTAGATGGTATACCCTTATAATAATTTTTTTTCTTTTTCTCATTTATCTTTCAGAAATTTTCCTTTGCTATAATTGTTTTTCTGCTTGCTAGATGTCCATATAAATATATTTGTGTTATCTGCTAAGAATAGAACCTTTTATTGAGTCTGTCCATTACAATCAAGTAAAAAAACTAATTTAAATACTTCGCCATTAGAAAAAAATAACGTTAGGGTTGTATTAATCAAATAAATGAATAAATATTTTTATATATTATTTTTCCCCAATCAACTTTAGCCTCCTAACAGCAAAACTTAAGTGTGAATTTGGATCATCTCTCCCCAGGCTGCACCACCCGTGTTTAGCACAGGGCTTCAATAACAGAATCTCACATAAATGAGTTTACATGAGGGAAGTGACATTCCTAAATAAGACTGATAGAATAAGAAATGCAGTAATCATGGACCTGCTTATTTCTTGAAATTCTTACCAAGTTTTCAAAAAGCTAATATTTATAATTATTTTTAATAGTGCACTTATGATAGAAGAAAAAAACAAATGTTCAACTATTAATTATCTAAGCTAATATACATCAGTATGATGTATCATAAGAAAATTATGACACTATGTGGAAACATGTAAAATAAATGAAAAATATGGAACTCAAAATAATATATATTCATTTTAATGATTGTGACACTAAATAACTAAACATATGTGTTTTTATGCTGACACATTCCAAAGACCCATGCAGAAAATCTAACAATAATTTAATCTTAAAATAGCAAATTATTTTCTGTAATTATATATAAATGAACCACTCCCTAGGAGAAAGGATTATATGGGTATTCTTTATCCTCATCATACATTTGTGTACTGAGCTTTTGTTGCTGTAATTGTTTGTTTTCAGTGAGCCTGTATTAATATTATAACCAGAAAAATAAGATAATAAAATAAGCATTTCCATATATCCACTAATAATTTTAAAATAAACTATTCAAAGGAATGAACTATATTATAAAATAAGCTATGCAAAGGAATAAACTATATTCCTTTATCATATTCACTTAACTACAAACTGCAATTTGGCAAAAATTAACATTAGTAGAAACTTGGGCCAGCAAGACTGCAGAGAGAGGAGAGCACTACCTCCATGAGTTACAGAGAAGGTCATGTGAGATACCACATGTGAGATACAGAGCAGGCCCGGATCATAGCAGGTACTCAGAAATGTTAATTTAGCAGGCACATATTAAGAATCTGCATAGACACATTGGAACATAGCTCCTTTTATTAACCCTACCCTTATCATAACTCTTGTGAATGCCCTACCCTTTCTTACTATCAACCTTGTCCTTGATATGTTAGAGACAAATAAAACAAAGACATTAAATGACCAAAAGGACATCAGATCTGTCTGCCACCTCCTTAGTAACAAAGGTGATTTCACTGGACTGGGTAGACGGTTCCCCATTTTTTGTGCTCATCCAGCCGAAAGGTAATTGTTCTCTTTTATATTAATAGTTCTTGCCAAGTCCAGAGCTATTCCAAAGCAGTTCCTAAATGGCTGCACTTTCCTGTCAGAATGTCCAAATAAGCCCTCAAAGTCTAATTGTAAGAGGACATTGGACAGCCAAGTGAATTCAATGATATTAAAATAGAGTTTTGAGAAGAATGCGCTCTTCCAGTTCATAAGATAAGCCAGGAATCACTTCCTCTCAAGCTTTCATCATTAGCACCATCAGCATTGACAACAACAAAGCAGATTTTCTTTTGCACCTTCAAGAAAAATGTTAGGAAATATCCACGCCCTGTATCCAACATGTCCTGTTTTACTGTTTTAGAATCCCTTTACATTAGCAGGAAGTCATTTTCTTTCATTATTTGAGTATCAGTGTACTTTGAAATCATTCATCCTGCTCAAGTGGATTTTTAATTTTATTGTTTTATTATTCATTTGTTTAAAAAGACTCAACACATTTATCCTTAATTATTGGTCATATAGAACAAAATGTGAATAACATCATTTTACCTAGTAAAAGTTTCATTTGAGACACCCGTTGTGGATTTAGAATCAACTCTCTCCCAATAAATTCATACATCTAAGTACAACATGACACTGATTATTACATGTTCTTAGATGTAATAGATGCCTCTAAGTATAACATGACACAATTATTGTACAATATGATAATAACTGGAGTTCGATACAGACCCATACCTCATATTTATAATCTAATTTCCCTCTGCCATTTTAATATTTAAGTTTTAATATCTAAACAATCTGTGACCAGAACTTAATACAGGTAAATCCAAAGGCAAATGTATATATACCCTGTTTCATCCATCACACTAGGAACAGACCCTTTTGGGAATACTGATGAAAAAAGAAGTATTTCCATTAGAATGTGATGAAATTAAACAGGAAATGAATGGTCTCTGGAACATTTCTCTTCCCTGTATATCTGAGATATTCTGATGTTAATAGTTAGTGGCGGATTGTTGCTGTTTAGGCCTTAATCTTTCGCTAAGAATCCTTGACCATTTAAGGGTTCCAACTTCTTGATTTTGTTTTACTGGACTGATGTGCCAAATCTGTTACAAGTTTTTCACTCAGGAAAAAATTCAACAAATAAATGGAGCTATAAGGATCTCTGGAAGTTATACAAACGAAAAACAATGATCCCTCCAAATTTATACATTTAAGATGGAGGACACTTGATATATTTTTGTAACATTTAGAACTGTAGTACACTTGGGGAAAGAGTTAAAAACATCACACACTGATAGAAACTGCTGTGAAAAACAAAATTTGCAATATGGCACAGCGATGCTCTTTTAACTGTTTCTAAGAAAGGAACATTTTATATAAACTGAATTCAATCAATGAGACTGAAAAAAATACGTATTTACGTGAGAAGTATGGTTAAAACCCAAACATTTTAGTTGGAATGCTGTGGAATTGTTATGAACACTTTAAAAAAAATCCAAATTTAGAAAAATTGGCAGATCTTATCATTTAAAGGAAAATATATTAAGTGCATTTGTCCTGTGATTTTTATACCCTAATATACTTAGGTTTTATAATCGTTTATAGAAAACTGCATGTTTTAAGACATTTTCTTATAAATTATCTCAATTAAATTTTTGATTTGTTTTGTTATTCATAACAAGTGACTTTCTTAACAATTCTGTAATTTAAGTGTAGACAATTTCTACTATAAAGGAGAGGTAAGGTTAGCTCTATGGATTTAAACAGTTAAACGGTAATAAAGCTTTATGTTGATAAATGTGCTTTATTAAAAAGAAATATTTTATATCATTCAAAATCTGAGATTTATGGGAAATTCATTTTAGATACTTGATTTTACTTATAGTTGTTATCAGAATGAAAAATTAAGGAGAGACAGAAAATGATCTTTCCAGTTCTACCCAGTTAAAAAACAAAACAAAACAAAACAAAACCACGGATCTGTTCGATAATCTCTAGCCCACTAACATGAAACTCCTAGGTCAGTTCACATCTCTGCCTTTCCTGCCTCCTAACTAGTCTCATCATGTCCAGTGTTGCCTAACTCTGACCCATGTACAGTCAGAGTGATCTTTCCAAAAGGCAAGTCTGATGCTGTCAGTTCCCTGCTGAAAACTACTCAAAGGTTCCCATTTCCCTTAAAAGACTAAATTTATATAGCACTCTTCAGCCTAATCTTTCAATTCAAAACTACCTTCACTCCTTCTTCCTCCAAAAAAGAACCTCAGTTATCTGAACATGTTCTCTCTCCCTTCGAGGCTTTTGTACATGTGTTTTCTCTGCCTCCAACTCCATTTCTCACACCCTTATCTGGCAACTCCTTATTCTTCATTCAGGTCTCTGCATAAACATATCCTTATTTTTCCTAGATTAGGTTATATGCCCCTGCAATGTCTTTCTATACCTAACCTTTATACCATTTTGTTATGCTCTCTTTGTGACTGTTCCCGTCATTGGCTGTAACTATGTGAGAAAGGGATTGTGTTTGCCTTGCATACTGTGGTCTCTCCAGGGCCAGGCACAATGTCTGGTGATAGAAGGGGCTTAATTAACTCTTGTTGAATAAAAACATCAATATCAGTTAATCTTTCAAGATATATAATATTTCAGTTTAAAGTTCTTTTAAACTGATAAGCACTATATACTCTAAATTACAGGGGTCCTCAACCCCTGGGCCATGGACCGGTACTGGTCACTGGCCTGTTAGGAACCCAGCCACACAGCAGGTGAGCGGTGGGTGAGCATTACCGCCTGAGCTCTCAGAGGCAGCATTAGATTCTCACAGGAGCGCATGTAAGGGATCTAAGTTGCATGCTCCTTATGACAATCTAACTAATGGCTGATGATCTGAGGTAGAGCAGTTTCATCCTGAAACTAACCCCACTCCCACCTAGGTCCATGGAAAAATCATCTTCCATGAAACCTGTCCCTGGTACGAAAAAGGGTGGGGACCACTGCTATAGGACATAATTTTGTTAATGTAATAATTTCATGTATTCATTAATTCAGCCAGAGATAAAGTTAAAGATGTTATTTTAAAATATACTTTCTAGGAAAAGTATGTTTACAATTTAAAAAGAAAAACAAAAAACTTATCTGAGGAAAAGTTAGTTGTAAAAAAATGAAATACTATCATCTGAAAAACAAAATGAACTTAAAAAAAAAAAGATGTTGTTACTCTTTTGCTGATGGAACGGGGTGCTCCTTTGTTGATGGTTTTAGAATAGCTACAGAAGATGGGGATAGCAAGGATATAGGGAACAGGGCCTGAACTGATTTTCTGCTCATTCAAACCGCTGTTCCTTTCCTTCCTTTGCCACATCTTTATAAATGGAAAAGAGAGAGGAAAGAGGAGTAGTTAGGAGAATCATTAGAAAGCATTATCAAATGCTTTTGAAGAATCGAAATCCAAAACAACAAACTGAGGATAAAAAACCAAATGTAACTGACAACTTCATCGAAACTGAGCTACCAGAGGGGCATCAGAATGTGACACTGGTTCTTTAATACACTCTTTCAACATTGGACAGACCAAAAGTAAATGAGAATATAACTTTAAAATGAAGCAATATCAAATAACACTAATTACCTGTTCATAATAATGGATATTCTCCTCAGCCATATCTGTAAATGCTAACTTGATGTCATTTTGCATATTTTGTTTCCATCTTTCCCAATCTGCTTTCAGGGCATTATTAGCGCATTCCACTTTATCTTCAAGTTTTCCAATCTCCTCTGGAAGCTGAATTAGGTCACAAAGAGAGACAAATTGACCTCTGTATTATTTCCATTAGGTGAATTCATCAAATATTAAGTTGAACAAAATACCAAAATAGCCTAAGTATAACTCTTTTTTGTTCTTAATCACCAGTATTTATCATATGTACTAACGAAAGTAAAAAGAACACGGGGTTCAGTCAGGGTTGTTGAGTACAGTTCTATGGCTGGCCACCAATTAACACTTGACCTTGGCTAAGTCTCTCAAATCCTGGGCTTCAGTTTCACTATTTAGAAAACAAAAGCAACCGAGCCAAAAATTAACTCCAAAGTCTTTTGTATTAAGACTCTCCTTACAACTACCATTTCTGGTGATAATATTTACATTAAAAAATACGGTTTCAGTCACTTCAGCTTCCCAGTTCTGGTCCTCATTTTTCAATTGTTTTTAGCAGAAGGCTCAATTAACTGAGAGGTTATAACATCCATACTCTAGTCCAAACTGGAGGCCCAAGGGATTAACTTGTAAACTTTACTCAGATAGCCAGTAACAGAGGCAAGTTTATAGCGCAAGATGCCCAGATCCTAGACCATGAGCCACCAGACAGACTTAGTGTAATATTTACCCTCTTCCCCACCTTATCAGCCTTTCAGTATGTAATCCATTGATTTCTTTTTTTATATTTGGCATATTCATATATATGTATTTATACATTTATATTATAGCTATTCATATATTCAGTGTATATTTACTAAGTGTCTTGTCTGTAGCGGGCATTTGTCTAAGACCTGGAGATTCAGTAGTGAAGAAAATACACAAAAATCCCTGTTTTTACCACAGCTTATACTCTACTGGGGAGAGACAAACTACAGGCAAGGTAAATAAAAAATACGAACTGTCCGCTGGTAATAAATGCTAGAGAGAAAAATGAAGCAGAAAAGTAGACAGGAAATGTTAGGATGCTGCAATTTCAGATAAGGTGGCCAGGGAAAGCCTAAATCAGGGAAAGCCTAAATAAGTATGACTTGAATAAATATCTGAAGTAGATGTGAGAGTGAACCATGGGCTTCTCAGTGGAAACACATTCCCAGCAGAGGAAACACATTCCCAGGAAAGGAAACACCAAGGGCAATGACCTGGAGGTGGAAGTATGCCTAGGTGATTTAAGAACGGAAAGACCTGTTCACTCTGATGGTAGTTTCTTTCGCTGCACAGAAGCTCTTTAGTTTAATGAGATCTCATTTGTCAATTTTGGCTTTTGTTGCCGTTGCTTTTGGGGTTTCAGACATGAAGTCCTTGCCCATGCCTATGTCCTGAATGGTATTACCTAGGTTTTCTTGTAGGGTTTTTATGGTATTAGGCCTAACATTTAAGTCTCTAATCCATCTTGAATTAATTTTCATATAAGGAGTAAGGAAAGTATCCAGTTTCAGCTTTCTACTTATGGCTAGCCAATTTTCCCAGCACCATTTATTAAATAGGGAATCCTTTCCCCATTTCTTGTTTTTCTTAGGTTTGTCAAAGATCAGATGGCTGTAGATGGGTGGTATTATTTCTGAGGACTCTGTTCTGTTCCATTGGTCTATATCTCTGTTTTGGTACCAGTACCATGCTGTTTTGGTTACTGTAGCCTTGTAGTATAGTTTGAAGTCAGATAGCGTGATGCCTCCAGCTTTGTTCTTTTGACTTAGGATTGTCTTGGCAATGTGGGCTCTTTTTTGGTTCCCTATGAACTTTAAAGCAGTTTTTTCCAATTCTGTGAAGAAACTCATTGGTAGCTTGATGGGGATGGCATTGAATCTAAAAATTACCTTTGGCAGTATGGTCATTGAATGGGAGAAAATTTTTGCAATCTACTCATCAGACAAAGGGCTGATATCCAGAACCTACAAAGAACTCAAACAAATTTACAAGAAAAAAACAAACAACCCCATCAAAAAGTGGGCAAAGGATATGAACAGACATTTCTCAAAAGAAGACATTCATACAGCCAACAGACACATGAAAAAATGCTCATCATCACTGGCCATCAGAGAAATGCAAATCAAAACCACAATGAGATACCATCTCACACCAGTTAGAATGGCAATCATTAAAAAGTCAGGAAACAACAGGTGCTGGAGAGGATGTGGAGAAATAGGAACACTTTTACACTGTTGGTGGGATTGTAAACTAGTTCAATGATTATGGAAAACAGCATGGCGATTCCTCAAGGATCTAGAACTAGAAGTACCATATAACCCAGCCATCCCATTACTGGGTATATACCCAAAGGATTATAAATCATGCTGCTATAAAGACACATGCACACGTAGGTTTACTGCGGCACTATTCACAACAGCAAAGACTTGGAATCAACCCAGATGTCCATCAGTGACAGACTGGATTAAGAAAATGTGGCACATATACACCATGGAATACTATGCAGCCATCAAAAAGGATGAGTTTGTGTCCTTTGTAGGGACATGGATGCAGCTGGAAACCATCATTCTCAGCAAACTATCGCAAGAACAGAAACCAAACACCGCATGTTCTCACTCACAGGTGGGAACTGAACAATGAGATCACTTGGACTTGGGAAGGGGAACATCACACACTGGGGCCTATCATGGGGAGGGGAGAGGGGGGAGGGATTGCATTGGGAGTTATACCTGATGTAAATGACGAGTTGATGGGTGCAGCACAGCAACATGGCACAAGTATACATATGTAACAAACCTGTACGTTATGCACATGTACCCTAGAACTTAAAGTATAATAATAATAATTTAAAAAAAAAAAAAAGAACGGAAAGACCAGCATGGTTGCAAGAAAGAGAGAAAAAAACGAGGGCGGGGGAAAGTCCTGGGAAATGAGGTTAGAGAAGCAAGTGAGTGGCCAGATCATACTGAGCCATGTAGTCTACGGTTAAGGTTCTTGGATTTTATGGAGATCCAAAGCCAGGAAGATTTGAACAGAAATGACATCATCTCGCTCATGTTTTAAAAGGGGCCTTATATGTTACCACCATTTCACGACAAAGTATTTGTGAGAGGCCATCTTTTAAAAAGAATTCCTATTTTAAGATGCTGAAATGTAAAAATGTCTTAGAACCAATAAAATGTTACTTCCGATGCTTGTCTGAATTAGTTCCTTTTTAATATGAAATTTCACTTCTGTTCTTATTTCACAGCAGCTGTGTGTGCTTTCATTTCTCAAATAATAGATATTTGGTATTATATAAAACTTGCATTACCAATGTGAGATCTATTTCAGTAGAAAGGCTGACTTTCATGTTTTTGTCTGTGTTTTTTCACTCTCTTGTTTTGTTTGTACGGTCAAACTATATCAGTGAGAATACTTTATGGGACTCTGTAGTCTTCTGGGTAATTATTTTGCTAAATCTTAAAGAACACGTCCAATGGGATGTTATTGAATAACTAATAATGACAGGCTGTCGGTGCTTGGAAATAGGCACCTACAGCCATAATAAAATTGTTGAAAGGCCAAACTCAAATAGGATCTGGGTCTGCTAGGAGACCTCAGGGATGTTAGAGAGCCTCCTCTGGATTGTTGGATGGAATCTTGCCATTTGCATAGCCAGATGGGGATTATTAACAGAACGTCTCCATCTAGGATCAAGGGGTACATACACCAATTGTAATCACACTGTTAACTCTCCTCTGCTTAGGCTTTGCAGTTTAAATTGCCATGCAATGGCGTGGAATGCTGACAGAGTGGTTCTACTGAAATTGGCTTTCAGGAAACATAGTATCTAAATCACATAGTCTATCTTTGTCTTCTTCCTGATGCAGCTTAAAATGGTGTCCCTGCCATAAAGGATTTACTACAAAGAGTTTTTCCATGTCAATCTGTAAATCTCCCTCATTAAAGCCTTTGAAGTGGTGGTCTGGTCAGTTGGTGGCTCTGCCATAACCAGCAGAGCGTGTTCCTAGAGAAGAACTTAAGAACTCACTCTCAGAACTTTGCCCTCACTGTCACCTGCAGAAAAGATTGTAGCCTTATCAGTACAGCACTGGGATTAAGAGGACTGACAGTGGGTTAGCCTGGTCTCAGTTTAAGTCCCACTTCTGTCGTTTACAAGTTATGCGACATTGAGTAAGACTATCTGTTGAAGCCCTAGTATCTTTAACTGTAAAACAAAAGTAAAAATAATAACATGCATTTCATTGGGATTCTTATAAAAACTGCAGCATGAAACAATGACCATTAATTGAATTACACAGGGCCTGAAAATTTGCCTACTAAATGTTCTCACCATCATCATCACCATCATCATCAGCTGGTGAAACTGACATTAATTTCCTCTCTTCTTCTGGTATTTTAGTCTCTGGTAATATGTCATTCTTCTACCAGTGTCTAGGTCTTAAGCCAATTTCTAGTGCTATTTCCTCAATCTATTTTCACCAGTGTAGAAAACGACACATATGCTTTAAATATGTATGATGAATTCTTGTCATTTTTTGGTGACTATATCAGGTTTTTCCTTTCTTTGATGAGTTATTCATAATTTTGGTTGGAAAAAAGGAAGGTAAAAAAATTAGGTATTTCCTCACAGTGAATCATCTTCCCATAATTTCAATTCTAAGAAACACTAACATAATAAACACAAAACACCTAATTCAAATTAGGAATGATCTGCACTACATCTTTCCCAACAATTTACAAAAGCATAATATAATTAGATACCTTTCCCCTTCGTTGACTTCAATTTTACTAAGTTCTTTGGCACAAAGACTACGCATTCTGACTGTGCCATCCATCCAAGTTCTAATAGAACATATATACTCAACAAAAGTTAACCTGAGGGGGAGAATAGCCCACTGGCAGGCTAAAGAAGTCCTTCTGGTGTTTTATTGTTCCCTCCAACACCACATGTCAGGCTTCAATAACTCTAACCGTAGGAAATTCAACTCATTTACTGCAAAATAGCATGGAAAAGACTGGGCTAGATAGGATTTAAGGCTTGGTATTAACCTTCTTTTCACAAATACTGACAGCAGTTTAGCCTTCTGTTATTGGAAAAATTGAAGAAGCAAGCAATCCTTGTTGCCTGCAAAATGTTGTAATGCCAAAATAAGTAATAATAAAAGACTGTAAGATAGTGAAAACATGCTTTATATTTAATAGTAAGGCTAATGGGTAATTTCTAGCTTCAGTTATATTCAGCTAGAAATTAGCCACACAATTAAAGTCATTAATCCTAAAAGCTCAAACAAAACAATATGTTTCTACAGTGGTGAGTACATGTCTATAGTAACAGTAACAGCAGTAATCATGACTATTTTTTGCATTGTGTCATGGGCCATTGTTTTAAGCTATATGCTTTCCATACATTATTTCACTTAATCTGCATAAGCACGTTACAAATGTGGTATTATCATCTTCCTATTACAAGCTGGGAAACCAGAAGAAAGAAAAGAGATTACATAGCTATTTGTGGCATATCAGGGATTCAAACCGATGTCTGCCAGTCAAGGCAGGTGCTCTATTCATACTGACTGAATAGCACCAGCCATTGATTGGGCAAGCTTGTCTGTGGCTTTCAAGGTTAAACTGATATAGCTGTTATCTCAAGGAGTTTGTAATCTATTAGGTACAGGTACGCAAAAGTAAAGCAAAAACCAAAGGCTATAATAAAAAGTAGAATGGGATACCATAATGGAAGGAAAAACGTAAAAGTAGTATTTACAGATACAGAATGGGAGATTAATTCTGATTGTGGGGTAGGGGACATTTTGACTTTTAATTAACTAGTCAGTGACTGGGACAAGGAAACACCTATCTGAGGATATGATATGTACACAATCACATAAATACTATGCTACAGAGTGTGACAAAAGAATGGACAAGAGGCTGGTCTGGAGTTGGCAAGGAGAAGCATGGGAAATGCAGCTGCAAATGCAGATTAGAGAGACTGACAAGTAAAGGCTGGAAATGATATTGAGCATGAAAAGGATTTTGCAAGAGATGGTTATCCACTGAAGGTTTTGATCAAGGCAGAGCTGTACTTCAGCCAGATTGAGTCAGAGGTATGTGGAAATTGTTAAGAGAGAAACAAAGGAGGAGAAGAAAGGAAACCAGTTCATCTAAAATGGGACTAAGGAATCAAGAATAAAAATCAATAGGGAGGATCTGGTTGGTTCTCACTCATTCACCCAGCAGCTTCCACTCAGCATCCATCTAGTCTGCGTTAGGAACGAAAATGGAGGGGGAAGAGATGGACCTTGCTCTCACAGACTGATGCCATTGGGGAGAAATAAATAAGTAATCAGGAAAAGAAAACTTGAAAGGCATTCATGCAAAGCAAACTGCAGATGTTAGTTCACAGAAGCATGTTTACCTTGGAGTTTCTGAAGAACTACAGATGGTTCTTTAAGGTTGATACCTACAGTACAGTACGAGTAGATGAAGAGCTAAGGAAAAGGACAGAGAGGCAGGCAGTGCCAAGTCCTACAGGGATTCTCCTGCAGGTTGTTTGGATTTTTATTGAAGACAAGTGGAGGTGTGAAGGAGTTTAAGAAAGAGGACTAGAGAACAGTGGTAAAGATCAGACCCCTGATGCCACAGAAACTGAAAAGCAGCGACTGAAATGCTGGGAGGCAGAGTCAGGAGGGTCTAGCCCTGACGTAGATGGTAGGCACTGTGAGAAAAGTCTGCATTGCTGATAAGGTTAACTGGAAGAACAGTTACTGCACGGTGTGATAGGAGATGATGGCCTGAAGGCTAACAGTGGTAATACATTCACTGTCCCAAATAGTATTGCAAAGTGAGGGACACTGTTATATAAACATTCAAAACCATTTAGTTGCAGACAGAGCAAACAATTTTTGGAGGCTAGCAGGAATCAAGATTAAAGTTAAGCTTTGAAGCTTCCAAAAAGACTTTGCTACACTAATTTGGGTAGTTTGGGCAGGCTGGGAGATAATATGGATACACCAATTGACATACCGATTGCACCAAAGCAGAGCTGACATTTTAAATTTTAAAAATTACAGGTATATGTCTAAGGAAGTAAGTAAAACTGATGTGCAGCTCTGCTCTTTTGGGAGAGACCTCTCTCCATTATCAAGGTTTTTTATTTGATGTTTCAATGATGCTTAAACTGCTTTGGAAGTCTTGTTTGAACTAAAAACGGTAACGTGGTTCATTTGGAAACTGTTAAAACATTTGGTCCTCTAAAATGAATGACTAATCCTCCTCATTCAAACACATAAATATATACATCTGTTTTTATTTGTTGACCCTGACCTCTTTGATACCTCTTTGGAAACAATTAATTACGGATGCTCCTGACTTACCTATGTAAAAGAAAACAAAAACTCCAACCTGAACCCCAATTCACTATGCCAAAAGAAAAACATTAAGCTGAAAGCTGAGTCATGCAAGAAGCTGCCTTTCCTTTTGTTCCTAAGCAGATACCTATAGATAAAAAGATTAAATATCTCCACATGTAGCTACTCTAAGTTCACCTTATCTTATGTAAAGTGCCCATTCACTGAGGCTGAGAGGAATACATAACTGACTACTCCCCTACCTGCTCCTTTTCTCTTGCAACAAGTGGATAACAGTACCCTCACTATTTCCCCTCCAGCCCACTTTTCCCCTTTAGATACTGAAGCCTTCAAAATCATCTTTGGAGAAAGTTACAGGCCACAGACTGTTTCTGTGACTCCATGTTTATTTCCTCCACGCATGTCCCTAACCTTGGCAAAATAAACTAAACGGATTAAGACCTGTCTCAGATACTTTTTGGGCTACACCTAAATCCCAATAAACCCACTGTTAGTTGAAAATATTGTAAGTCAAAAATGTATTTAATGCTGGTAACACAGCAGACCGTCTCCAATTTAAAATCATTCAACTTAGGATTTTTTGACTTTAGGATAGTGAGAAAACCAAACACATTCAATAGAAACTGTAACCCCACCTTAAAGTTGAATAATCCTAAATGGAACCATCAGAATTCACGGACCATCTGCATTTTGAAGTGCTAAGCTTTCAGGGCTATCTGAACACTGTAAATCATTTTACTGGTTATAAGTCATTCAAACGTCATTCACATTTAATTAAATCAAGTTAGTAAGAAATGCAAACAGATTCAGGAAACTTTGTAGAGTCATGTGCCACATAACATTTCAGTCAATGACAATCTGCATGTATGACAGTGATTCCTTCCATAAGATAATCACATGGTATTTTTACTGTACTTTTTCTATGTCTAGATACACAAATATTTGCCATTGTGTTTCAATGGACTAAAATAAAATGCTGTACAGGTTTGTGACTCAGGAACAACATGCTATATACCACAGAGCCTGGGTGTGCAGTAGAGCATGACATCTTGAGGTTGTGTAAGTATACTCTACAATATTCGCACAATGATGAGAATGCCGAAAAACACATTTTTCAGAACATATCCCTACCACTTAATAACACATGACTGTATAGTAATTGAGTTATGTGATGTTGAGTTGAGTTCCTGTGAAAAAGAACTGAAAATTTTTCTACTGAAGTCCAAAGACAAAGAGGGAAACATTAGGGAATTCTGAAGCACCTCATGCTCACCAAGACAACTACTTTGTGAGAATTATGAAGTAAAAATATGAAGTTTATTCACTTAGCTAATAAATATTTTTCCTGTCTACTATGGGCCAGGCACATGGTAGATGTTATGAGAGATATACTGTAATAAGCACATAGCTCCTTGAGGCACTTGAAGCTAAATAAAACACTATTCTTATACTTTTAAAAAAACTTTTATTCTTATAAAAAACAGTATTCCTATACTTTGGAGTTTTCTTTTGTTCATTCTAAAAAAAAAAAAAAAAAAAGAATAAAGGGCAGGAATAAATTTTGAATTGTTTTTAGTTATAACTATTTTTCCTGAGAGGGGAATATGACCAAACTTTGGTAAGGCTGACATATTTCTCTAAAAAGTATTATTAGTAGTCTTAAAAAGTGAAAACAGAATTTGCTGATTCCTGAGAAGAAACAAAATTACAGGGGGAAAAAAAAGGAAATAATTTTTAAAAAATCACACTACAAATAAGTCCACCAATAACATATTAAATGTTATTTTGTTATTTCTTACCCATGGACAGTACAGTATAAAAGGCAGCATCGAGTGGATGAATAAAAGACGCATGAAGTTCATGTCATGCCCCATCTATTGGAGGGATCCCAATCCAGCTGAAGGTCATTTCCTCCCTTTCTTGTTAGATCTGGCTTGCTTTTTCTGATTCAGTTCAAAGTTATCTAAGGAATTGTTGCGGGAAGTCAGGGACCCCGAATGGAGGGACCGGCTGAAGCCATGGCAGAAGAACATAAATTGTGAAGATTTCATGGACATTTACTAGTTCCCCAAATTAATACTTTTATAATTTCTTATGCCTGTCTTTACCGCAATCTCTGAACATAAATTGTGAAGACTTCATGGACACTTATCACTTCCCCAATCAATACCCTTGTGATTTCCTATGCCTGTCTTTAATCTCTTAATCCCATCATCTTCATAAGTTGAGGAGGATGTATGTTGCCTCAGGACCCTGTGATGACTGCGTTAACTGCACAAATTGTTTGTAGAGCATGTGTGCTTGAACAATATGAAATTTGGGCACCTTGAAAAAGGAAGAGAATAATAGCAAAGTTCAGGGAACAAGGGAGATGGCCATGGACTCTGACTGCTGGTGAGCCAGGCGGAACAGAGCCATATTTCTCTTCTTTCAAAAGCAAATAGAAGAAATATTGCTGAATTCTTTTTCTCAGCAAGGAACATCCCTGAGAAAGAGAATGCGCTCCTGAAGGTAGGCCTATGAACGGCCCCCGTAGGGGCCGCCTTCTTTTATGGTCGAAGCCAAAGCGATGAATTAAGCCCCCGTCTCCTGTAGCACTCCCAGGCTTATTAGGATGAGGAAATTCCCGCCTAATAAATTTTGGTCAGACAGGTTGTCTGCTCTCAAACCCTGTCACCTGATGTTATCAATGACAATGCGTGCTGAAACTTCATTAGCAATTTTAATTTCACCCCGTCCTGTGATCTTGCCCTGCCCCCATTTGCTTTGTGATACTTTATTACCTTGTGAAGCATGTGATCTCTGTGACCCACACCCTATTCGTACACTCCCTCCCCGTTTAAAAATCGCTGATAAAAACTTGCTGGTTTTACGGCTCAGGGAGCATCACAGAACCTGCCAACACGTGATGTCTCCCCAGGACACCCAGCTTTGAAATTTCTCTCTCGTACTCTTTCCCTTTATTTCTCAGACCAATTGACACTTAGGGAAATAGAAAAGAACCCACGTTAAATATCAGGGGTGGGGTTTCCCCCGATAGGGAATGGTCTGATGATTAAAAGGGTCAAAACAGATGCACTGGGTTCCATAAGCACTGGCTGCGCTGTGAACCCTGGTCATCATGTTGTGAATGTTTACAGGTCACATGGGCAGGTGGGAAAAGTAATGTGATAAATCCAAGCATTATTATCAGAAAATAAAAACTACATTCTGTTGGCATGGACTCATAGGACCATTTCTAGAACTGCATAACAGAGCACTGTTTTAGTATTATTCCATTTTTAAAGAGCATATGACTGCTAACATCACCACTGGGGCACTAATCTCACTAGCCCATTTAATCATATTGGAGGTTTTTCTCCTTATACACTCAACACTGACTTTTGGTAAAACTAATCCAGAAACATAATATTCTAATAATTTTCATTAAAAAGTGCTTTTATAAATTCTAATTTAATATTACCTTTACAAATTTAAACTTTCAAGAACATATCTTCACATAAGCATAACCATCAGAAACAGACCTAATATTAAAGTTGCATAAATCTCTGAAAATATGGTTTATTAGCTTTTTCAACCAAATGATTAACTGGAATGTGAAGAGTAAAAAAAAAAAATCACAAAAAAAAACAAAATAATTTTATTAACTTTATGGAAAAGATTAAAGTGATAGAACATTTTGGAATCTCATTAAGAGAATAAAGATAGTATTTTCTTTCTGACAAAATATGGTCTTGGAAATTGTATCACAAATATCTACATATAACTATTACAGATGAGAACTGCATTCTCACAAGGTTAGAGTAGCAAATAAAATATAGAAAATATTTTTTAATTGTTAAAAAGAACATATTCCACAAATCTAAGTTTCCAAAAATACTTTATAATAAATAAAATTTGGAGAAAAATTTAATAAAATGGGATTACTTATAAACTAAATAAGATATAAAAATAATGTATCCAGAGTGCATACATTTGATCTAATGCTAAATATTTAAAAATAACCGAGCTTTTCCTCTTAGAGAGTAAAGTGTGTTTAAAGATGACTGGGTAGTCTTTTGCTCTTAAGACTTAAGTTTGATACTCTGATGCTATTTCCCTCAATATATGTCTATTACAGAGGCAGGAACTTTACTTTCAAATTTACTAATAGAAATAACAATGACGTCATTGAATTCACTTGACTATCCTATGGCCTCTTACAAATGGTGAGAGCTTATTTGGACTTTCGAGCAGGAGACTGCAGCTATTTACGATTTGCTTTAAAATAGCTCTGGAGTTGGCAGGAACTACAAAAGAGAACAATTACCTTTTGGAGGGATGGACACAAAAAATGAGGAACTATCTACTCAGTCTGGTGAAACCAACTTTGTTATCAAGGAGATGACAAACAGCCCTGATCTTTACATTCTTGCTGGAAGGCCTTTTGATCATCTTAATGTCTTTGTGTTTCTTTATCTCTAACATATCAAGGATAACTTGATAGTAAGAAAGGGTAGGGACTTCATGAGAGTCATAAGAGTAGGGTTAGTAAGGGTAGCTATGTTTCAGCAAGTCTACTGCATATTGCAGATTCTTAACATGTGCCTGCTAGATGAACATTTCTGAGTACCTACTATGATCAGGCCCTGCGCCATATGTCATATGTGGCATTTCACTTAACTTTCTCTGTGGCTCTTGGAGGTAGCTCTCTGCCCCTGCCCTCGTGCTCCCAGTCCAGCTGGCTTACCTTTCAGTAATGCAAAAGCAGAATTAGGCATGCGATGCAAGTCCCTATGACAGTACTGCAGGCTAGTTCTCAACTATACTTTTCTTCTTCCTAATTGTTTAGCAAACTCCATCTAAGGATTTTTGTTTTTTTAAGTTCCACAATGCATGTGCAGGATGTGCAGGTTTGTTACATAGGTAAACATGCCATGGTGGTTTGCTGCACCTATCAACCCATCACCCAGGTATTAAGCCTAGTATGCATTAGCTAGTTTTCCCGATGTTCTCTCTCCCCACCACCCCCGCCAACAGGGCCCAGTGTGTGTTGTTCCCCTCCCTGTGCCCACATGTTCTCACTGTTCAGCTCCCATTTATAAGCGGGAACATGTGGTGTTTGGTTTTCTGTTCCTGCGTTAGTTTGCTGAGGATAATGGCTTCCAGCTCCATCCATGTCCTTGCAAATGACAAGATCTCATTCCTTTTCACAGCTGCATAGTATTCCATGGTATATATGTACCATATTTTCTTTATCCAGCCTAACATTGATGAGCATTTGGGTTGGTTCCATGCCTTTGCTTTTGTGAACAATGCTGCAATGAACATACATGTGCATGTATCTTTATAACAGAATGATTTATATTCCTTTGGGTATATACCCAGTAATGGAATTGCTGAGTCAAATGGTATTTCTAGTTCTAGGTCTTTGAGGAATCACCACACTGTCTTCAACAATGGTTGAACTAATTACATTCTCACCAACACTGTAAAAGTGTTCCTATTTCTCCACAGCCTCACGAGCATCTGTTGTTTCTTGACCTTTTAATAACTGCCGTTGGGACCGTCATGAGATGGTAGCTAATTACAGTTTTGATTTGGACTTCTCTAATGATCAGGGATGTTGAGCTTTTTTAATGTTTGTTGGCTGCACAGATTTTGTTTTCTTTTGAGAAGTGTCTGTTCATGTCCTGTACCCACTTTTTAATGAGGTGATTTTTTTCCTTGTAAATTTAAGTTCCTTGTAGATTCTAGTTATTAGACCTTTGTCAGATACATAGACTGAAAGCATTTTCTCCCATTCTGTAGGTTGTCTGTTCACTCTGGTGATAGTTTCTTTTGTTGTGCAGGAGCTCTTTAGTTTAATTAGATCCCATTTGTCAACTTTTGCTTTTATTGCAATTGCTTTTGACATCTTCCTCATGAAATCTTTGCCCATGCCTATGTCCTGAAGGGTACTGCCTAGATTGCATTCTAGGAATTTTATAGTTTTGGTTTTTACATTTAAGTCTTTAATTCAACTTGAATTAATTTTTGTGTAAGGTGTAAGGAAGGGGTCCAGTTTCAATTTTTTGCATATGACAAGCTTGTTCTCCCAGCACCATTTTTAAAATAGAGAATCCTTTCCCCATTGCTTGTTTTTGTCAGTTTTGTTAAAGATCAGATGGTTGTGGGTGTGCAGTCTTATTTCTAAGTTCTCTATTCTGTTCCATTGGTCTGTGTGTCTGTATTCGTACCAGTACCATGTTGTTTTGGTTACTATAGCATTGTAGTATAGTTTGAAGTCAGGTAGCAAGATGCTTCCCGCTTTGTTCTTTTTGCTTAGTATTTTCTTGGCTAGCTGGGCTCTTTCTTAGTTTCATATGAATTTTAAAGTAATTTTTCTAATTCTGTGAAAAATGTCAATGATAATTTAACCAGAATAGCATTGAATCTATAAATTACTTTGGGCAGTATGGCCATTTTCACAATATTGATTCTTCCTACCCATGAGTATGGAATGTTTTATCCATTTGTTTGTGTCCTCTGATTTCCTTGAGCAATGGTTTGTAATTCTCCTTAAAGAGGTCCTTCACTTCCTTTGTTAGCTGTATTCCTAGGTATTTTATTCTTTTTGTGAAATTGTGAATGGGAATTCATTCATGATTTGGCTCTCTGCTTGACTACTGTCAGTGAATAGGAATGCTTGTGATATTTGCACATTTATTTGTATCCTGAGACTTTGCTGAAGTTGTTTATCAGCTTAAGAAGCTTTTCGGCTGAGAGGATGACGTTTTCTAGATATAGGCTTGCGTCAGCTGGAAACAGAGACATTTTGATTTCCTCTCTTCCTATCTGAATATTCTTTATTTCCTTCTCTTGCCTGACTGCCCTGGCCAGAACTTCCTAAGCTGAACAGGAGTGGTGAGAGACTGCATTCTTGTCTTGTGCTGGTTTTCAACGGGACTGTTTCCAGACTTTGCCCATTCATTATGATATTGGCTGTGGGTTTGTCATAAATGCTCCTATTATTTTGAGTTATGTTCCATTCATATCTAGTTTATTGAGAGTTTTTAACATGAAGGAATGTTGAATTTTATCGAAGGCCTTTTCTGCATCTATTGAGACAATCATGTGGTTTTTGTCTTTGGTTGTTTATGTGATGGATTACATTTATTGATTTGCATATGTTGAACCTGCCTTGCATCCCAGGGATGAAGCCTACTTGATCATGCTGGATAAGCTTTTTGATATGCTGCTGGATTTCGTTTGCCAGTATGTTACTGAGGATTTTCACATTGATGTGCATCAGGGATACTGGCCTGAAGTTTTATTTTTTTATTGTATTTCTGCTAGGTTTTGGTATTGATGTTGGCCTCATAAAATGAATTAGGGAGGAATCCTTCCTTTCCAGTTGTTTAGAATAGTTTCAGTAAAAATGGTACCAGCCTCCTTTTGTTCCCCTTGTAGAATCCAGCTGTAAATCTGTCTGATCTTGGGCTTTTCTGGTTGGTAGGCTATTTATTACTGCCTCAATTTCAGAACTTATTATTGGTCTATTCAAGGATTCAACTTCTTCCTGGTTCAGTCTTGAAAGGGTGCATGTGTCCAGGAACTTATCATTTTCTTCTTGATTTCTTAGTTTATTTGCATAGAAGTGTTTACAGTATTCTCTGATGGTTGTTTACGTTTTTGTGGGGTCAGTGATGATATCCCCCTTCATCATTTTTTATTGTGTCTATTTGATTCT
Source organism: Macaca mulatta (assembly GCF_049350105.2). Taxonomy (NCBI): domain Eukaryota; kingdom Metazoa; phylum Chordata; class Mammalia; order Primates; family Cercopithecidae; genus Macaca; species Macaca mulatta. The sequence goes on from NC_133406.1 coordinate 141,516,206, forward strand.
TCTCTCTTTTCTTCATTACTAATAGTCTATTAATTAAAAAAAACAAAACAAAAAACAAACAAAAAAAACCCTCCTGGGTTTCTTGATTTGTTGAAGGGTTTTTTGTGTTTCTATCTCCTTTAGTTCCACTCTGATCTTGGTTATTTCTTGTTTTCTTCTAGCTCTGGGGTTTGTTAGCTCTTTGTTCTCTAGTTTTTTTAGTTGAGATGTTAGGTTTTTGACTTGAGATCTTGAGATCTTTCTAGCTTTATGAAGCGGGCATTTAGTGCTATAAATTTCCCTCTTAAACACTGCTTTAGCTGCATCCCAGAGATTCTGGTATGTTGTTTCTTTGTTCAAAGAACTTCTTGATTTCTGATTTCATTTCATTATTTAGCCAGGAGTCATTCAGGAGCAGGATGTTCAATTTCCATATAGTTGTGTAGTTTTGAGTGAGCTTCTTAGTCTTGAGTTCTAATTTGACTGGGCTGTTGTCTGAGAGACTGTTATGATTTCAGTTCTTTCGTATTTGTTGAGGAGTGTTTTACTTCCAATTATGTGATCGATTTTAGAGTAAGTAACATGCAGCACTGAGAAGAATGCATATTCTGTTGTTTTGGGGTGGGGGATTCTGTATATATCTATCAGGTCCACTTGATCCCTATCTGAATTTAAGTACTGAATATCTTTGTTAATTTTCAGTCTTGATGATCTGTGTAATATTGAGAGTGGTATGTTAAAGTATCCTACTATTATTGTGTGGGAATCTAAGCCTTTTTGCAGGTCTATAAGATCTTCTTTTATGAGTCTGGATGCTCCTGTATTGGGTGCATATGTATCTAGATTAGTTAGCTCTTCTTGCTGAATTGAACCCTTTACCATTATGTAATGCCTTTGTCTTTTTGATCTTTGTTGGTTTAAAGTCTGTTTTGTCAGAAACTAGGATTGCAACCCCTGCTTGTTCCTGCTTTCCATTTGCTTGGTAGATTTTCCTCCACCCCTTTATTTTAAGCCTATGTGTGTCTTTGCCTGTGAGATGGGTCTCTTGAATATAGCACATTAATGGATCTTGACTCTTTATCCAGCTTGACATTCTGTGTCTTTTAATTGGAGCATTTAGCTCATTTACACTTAAGGTCAATGTGGCTATGTGTGAATTTGATGCTGTAATCATGATGCTAGCTGGTTATTTTATAGACTTTAGTGCTTCCTTCAGTGGTTCTTGCAAGGCAGGCCTGATGGTGATGAATTCCCTCAGCATTTGCTTGTCTGAAATGGGTTTTATTTCTCCTTCGCTTATGAAGCTTAGGTTGGCCAGATATGAGATTCTGGGTTGGAAATTCTTTTCTTTAAGAATGTTGAATATTGGCCACCAAACACTTCTGGTTTGCAGGGTTTCTGCTACGAGGTACATTATTATTCTGATGGGCTTCCTTTGTAGGTGACCTGGCTTTTCTCTCTAGCTGCTCTTAACATTTTTTCCTTCATTTTGACCTTGGAGAATCTGAAGATTATGTGTCTTGGGATTGATCTTCTCATGGAGTATCTTACTTGGATTCTCTGGATTTCCTGAATGTTGGCCAGTACTGCTAGGTTAGAGAAGTTCCCCTGGATGATATTCTGAAGTTTCTTTTCCAACATGATTCCATTCTCCCCATCTTTTCCAGGTACCACAAACAGTCACAGGTTTAGTCTTTTTATATAATCTCATAGTTCTCGGAGGTTTTGTTCATCCCTTTTCATTCTTTTTTCTCTAACATTGTCTGCCTGTCTTATTTCAGCAAGATAGTCTTCAATCTCTGGAATTCTTTCCTCTGCTTGGTCTATTCAGTTATTGATACTATGGTTGCACTGTGAAATTCTCATGCTGCATTTTTCAGCTACATCAGGTCATTTATGTTCCTCTCTAAACTGGTTACTCTGTTTCACAGCTCCTGTAATGCCTGTAATGTTTTATCATGGTTCTTAGCTTCATTGTATTGGGTTAGAACATGCTCCTTTAGCTCAGTGAAGTTCCTTGTTACCCACCTTCTAAAACCTCTACTTCTGTCAGCTCATCCATCTCAGCCTTGGCCCAGTTCTGTGCCCTTGCTGGAGAGGTGCTGTGATCATTTGGAGAAGAGGCACTCTGGCTTTCTGAGTTTTCAGCAGGTTTTTTGGTTGATTCTTTCTCATCTTTCTGAGTTTATCTACCTTCAGTCTTTGAGGCTGCTGAGCTTTGGATGGGGTTTTTGTGGGGATACTTTTGTTGATGCTGTTGTTGCTGCTGTTTGTTTTTCTTTTAGCAGTCAGGCCCCTCTTCTACAGGGCTGCTGTGGTTTGCAAAATAAATTTGGTAGAAAAGTAAACAATCATTTTTTAACAACTTATTTATTTATTTAAGACGGAGTCTCATTGTGTCGCCCAGGCTGGAGTGCAGTGGCGCAATCTCAGTTCACTGCAAGCTCCGCCTCCCGGGTTCACGCCATTCTCCTGCCTCAGCTTGCCGAGTAGCTGGGACTACAGGTGTCCACCACCATGCCCAGCTAATTTTTTGTATTTTTAGTAGAGATGGGGTTTCACCATGTTAGCCAGGATGGTCTCGATCTTCCGACCTCATGGTCCACCTGCCTTGGTCTCCCAAAGTGCTGGGATTACAGGCATGAGCCACCGCACCCGGCCAAAAAAACTTTATTTTTAAGTGCCTATTGTGTGCCAGGCATTGGCCTAGACACATGACCAAGGGCACAGGATGAATATGAGAAGGAAGGTTCTGCCTCTGGGAGCTTACAGTCTAGCAGGGACTTAAAATTCACATCACACCAGGCATTCTCTGGCGTTAGAGATTCTCAATGAGTTTTCTTTTTAAAATAAATTAAATAAGTACCCTCCAAACTAAATCTTAAGAAATCCAGACTATCTAGATCCAAAAAATCCCCTTAAAAAGGAAATATATCTTTATATTCAATGGATATTCCTTACTGGACTAAATATTCACTTGATGAAATTAAGGTATATACTAATATAGGTAAGTACACAATCAGACATACTCAAGCTCAGTTGAATGACATCTTTATTTCTAGGACATTTTTACATGTCCAGTGCTCTGCTGCATTTGGGGAGAAAGATATGTACCCGTTACGAAGAGGATGCAACACCTGCCTCAACAGTAAGTTTCCTGTCTCCTAATAACAAATGCTTCTGGCTCTAGGTCAAGACTCAGGTTATACTGGCCACTCAGGTAGCTCCACTTTGAAGAAATACCATTTCATCTTCCTCAGTTGCCTTAGGGTATTAACAGTTTGGTGTTACCTGCTTCTCTTGCTCCTTTCTTACTAAACTTTAAACATTTACAATCACACACATTTATCAGTCAGTGATCTAAAGTCTGGGCTTTGAAGTCCTAACTGTGTCAATGTAGACAAGGTCATTGCCTTAGGAGGGTGCAGTTTCTCCCTCTGTAAAATGTGGCACCCTGGTGTGATGATGAAAAGATTTTTATTAAGGTATCAGAACTGTCCTTAAATGAATCTGCCCTCTCATTTATCCTATGTTAAGGAATTGAGGACCTGTAAGAAAAGAAAACCACAGGAGAAACAAAGAGCTATCTTATTAATAACTCAGTAAGCTCTTCAATAGCCCTGACAAAGCCTGAGAGTGTTGGTGGGTGAAATGAACAATGAAATGCTTCAGGCTAAAAAGTCTTCTATTATAGTAAGACCCATCTCCAAATCAGATAGGTGAAGCCAAAAAGCCCAGAAATTACCTCTATTTTAGAAACTTAGGTTGTCACACCACCTCAATAAATTATTCCTCTCAATTACAAGAAATTTTAGTGTCTTGCAAATTACGGAATGTAAATACCCTAAGACAAACTATGCAAATGGATATTTTCCCCCTGACTCTGAAAGCACTTTAGAATATACTTCCTGGTAACTGAAAAAAGCTGTCTAGCAATCTAGGAAGAATAAAAGCCGAAACCATCCCTTTCGACTTCCAAACATCTTTTCAGGCCTTTAGTTTTTTATTAGAGATCAGTTTTTTAAAAGTATATTAACTCAGCCAACAACTATTTCTTCAGCACTTACTTCATGCCAAGTACCATACTAGGCGCAGTGCCCCTTTGTGAAATGTTTTTCTTCCTTTCTCATTCGTTTTTGGAACACTTCTATCATAGAGGCAAACCTTTGCCTAATATCACAGAGTCCTTCCAATCTGGATATAGTCTCATGATGAGACCACTAAGGAATGCTTTAACACGTTTTTCTCAAATTGGGATTCCTATATCTATATCAACACTCAGTGATGGCCTAAGGATCGCCAAAGTCATGAATAAACATGGCAAAATATTCATAGATATTTTACAGAGATTAAACTATTTTTAAATTAACAAATATAAATATATTATGGAGTAGTGACATTTACACGAGAATTTAAAACAGGAGATCTTAAAGAAATTTTGAGTTTGCATTGCCCATGAAGGGGTATATCTCTCAGACTTACTGGGGCATATATTCCAACTTTCCAAACTCTTTTGGTAAAAATATTTGAACTGTACACCACATTAAAATATGTGTTAAAAGAAACTCTGCTTGACTGCTAAACTATACATTTAATAAATAATATACTTTAGCATGATGATTCTAGAGGAATTAATTTTCATAATTACCAACAGTTTTATCAAAGTATCAATTATAAAAATTATGGATTGAGAAATCAGCTTCCCTACAGTCTGTTTCTCTAGGAACAGCTGCCAGAATTACAGGAGAAAATATCCAGTCAAAACCTTTTTAAATCACTGCAATTTATCATTGCTAAAAAGCAATCTAGGGAGAAATTTCACTTATCTCTCTAAGAAAGAGCCACCCATGTTGACTATTTAATTAATAATCTTCCATCACTTATCCCTGATTTTGTAATCTAGAACTACAGCAAATAAGCATCCTTTATCCTTATCCTGTGATTGTCTCTATACATACAATAGTAAGGCCATATGGCAGCACAATTAAAATTTAGAGTCTTTCCAATATTATTACTAAGCCCCTAATGTCTAAACATCTTATGAGGTCTGGTCCTAATACATTATAAAAAGAGTTATTTCTTCATTAACAAATAATAGCATTCTCATACAAATTAATCTAGTATGTAAAAATTTCTGAGGCTAGCATTACCTTGATACAAAAAGTGCCATTTCTGGCAGAAGCAACTATAATTACAAATCATTCTTATTCAGAAATGTGGATACAAAAGTCCTAAAAAAGAAAGTGAGCAAGCCAAATCCAGCAATGGCCAGAGTGGGTTTATCCCGGGGACCCAAGCATGGTTAACATGAAAAAATCTCTAGTGTAAGTTGCCACAAGAAAATAATAAAAAGTGTACAATTATCTGCGTAGACACAGAAAATCATTCTGAAAGTTCGATACTAACTTATGAATCAACCTCTCATCAAATAGGAGTAGGTAAGAACTGCCCCAGCCTGATTAAAAATATATAGGATAAAAAACTATAGCAGACATTATTACTTATGACAAAAATCTTGGAAGCATTTACTTTACAATCAGGAAAAATACAAGAATGTTCTATCACTAAGAACATTATAATGTTTTTGCCAGCTAACAATGAAAAAGGAAATATGAAGAATAATTATTGAATAAACAAAATTGCCAATATTCACCCATAATTGCATTTTCTTTCTTTATTTTGGAGTCAAAGTCTTGCTCCGTCACCCAGGCAGGAGTGCAGCAGTGCGATCTTGGTTCACCACAACCTCTGACTCCTGGGATCAATCAAGCAATTCTCCTGCCCCAGCCTCCCGAGTAGCTGGGACTACAGGCATGCGCCACTGCGCTCAGCTACATTTTTTTTGTATTTTTAGTAGAGATGGGGTTTCGTCATGTTGGCCAGGCTGCTATTGAACTCCTGACTTCAGGTGATCCGCCTGCCTCGGCCTCCCGAAACAGGCGTGAGCCACTGCGCCCAGCCTAGAATTTTCTATGTAGAAAACCCATCTATAAATTATTAAAATTAAAAATAACTTAAATCATTAAATATAGAATAGATATGTAAAAGTGAATTACTTTTCTCTAATTCTGTTTTAAAATACAAAATTTACAATAAATACAAGCCAAAAAAATAAGGTACTTAGTAATAAATTTAACAAAAAGCATACATGGCCTTTTTGGGGAAAAAAAAGTTTAAAACTTTATTGAGAGATAGTGAAGGATTTTCAAATAGTGAAGTATCAAAAAAAAAAATCTATTTTAAATCTTTTGCTGGTTTCTTTCATCTCAGCTTAAATAATAGTTCCCAGATAATGCTTCCCAAAACATTTATGTACAAAGCAGGGTTGTTGTTCTTTTTGTTTTTGGTCTTTGTTTTTTGCTATTTCCTATCTCAGTCCATTCTTCATTTCCTTAACATTCATTAGATCTTGCAATCATTTTATTTATTTGTCTTGTACTTTTCTGTTGGGATGTAAGGTCTACCATGAGGGGCCTTGGGTCTATCGATCTTTTCATTATTATCCCCAGTGTTTACACTAGGTGGGAATTTGGTAAATATCTGTAGATTGAATCAGTGATTTTAGGAAAGTGAAAGGTTAGTAATTAATCCAGGCTTGTTTCTTTTACTGGCTTTATGAGTATTATTTCTTTACATAGATGTCTATCTATATAAAGATATATCATGAACATTTTTGAGCAAAATAACAAAATTTGAAGATGATAGTTATTCTTACTTAAAAATATCATCTTTTTTTTCTTTTTAAATGGCTTATCTATTATTTCCTTTTATGGAAGAAAAAATCATTCAATCTATTTATTCAAATGCTAAAAATTTCTCTTCATAATCAGAAAAGCTGGGAAATTATCATTTTGAAAAGTTCTTGAAAATAATATATCTAAATAAAAGGATTAAGATTGCCACTCCATCAGAAGACAATAGAAAATTCTGAAATTCATTTCGAATCTGACAGCTACCTCTTCTTAACAAGTATTAATTAAATTGCAGGGGAAAGATAAGAGGGCTCTTAACAATAAAATTGTATTATTTTCTGATTCGTGAGAGAGGTGAGATGTGTCTGAAGAAATTAAATGCTTGATTATACAATGCTGCTTAAGCATACATGTGATTACTAAGTAGCACCTTTTTTACATACTTTACAATACACACTTTTCTTAAAAAGTGAAAACCTCTGTCCCTGAAACCCACTGCAGATTTTGTTATCCAAATGTAACTTGTTCAGTAAAACACAATGCATTTTCTAAAAATGACAAATTGAGTCATGAAACACCCACAAATGTAGTTAACGCATCACCTTTCAAGCCAGCACCTTCGACACCATTAACATCCTTCAAATAATGATTATAATTTCTTGTGACATTGCAGGAAACAGAAAGACAATTATTTAAAGGGCCACATTTTAGGACAGGTAGAGATCTCCTCAGAATCTTCTATACAACAAAAGCCACTAAATATATATGTCAGAATATAAAGGATTCATTTCTTTCTAGGTGCTTCCATCAGTCATTAATATATTTCTATTAAAAAGAAATGATGTGGCTCCTTAAAAGTAAAACAAACAAACAAACAAAAAATCACAGTCCTTTAACTCTTTAGATATAATTCCCTGCACTTTTCTGCAAAATATAACCTAAGGCTAGAAAAGCAATATGTTCAATTACCACTAGGCTTTCCAAAGTTTAGAATTATTTCAAAGCCAAAAATCAAAATTTATTTATTTCACAGAACTTCACAGGCCAAACTGTTTTGTTATTAAATATTTTTATTTTACTCACTACTTAACTAAACAATATCTCATACATTATCTCATTTAGTTCTCAATATACCCTGTAAGGTAAATATTATTTTTCCCAGTTTACTTACAAGAAAAAATAAGGCTTACTGAAGTTTAAAAGTGACTTATTTTGAAATTTCGGTCTAGAACCTAGGTTCTCTATAGCTTGTGATACAAACCTTAACATACTACAAAACTCCAAAATTGGGTAGATGAGGTTTAAGGCATATACAAGACAGCTCACAGTACTACATTAAGGAATTTCCATTTATAGTTAACTGCTTTGCATTGTTTTTAATGTCTACTTACATGCACAGTTTATAATACAAGTAAAACATGAGTATAGTACAGGTTAAGTATCCCTCATCCAAAATGCTTAGGACCAGAAGTGTTTCGGATTTTGGAATATCTGCACTACACCTACCAGTTCAGCATTCCTAATCTGAAAATGCAAAATCTAAAATGCTCTGAAGAGCATTTCCTGTGAGCGTCATGTCAGTACTCAAAAAGAACCAGATTTTGGAGCATTTTGGTTTTCAGAGACATGTGTTAGGAATATTCAACTTGAGGTGCAAGTAAATAATCTGTAAATTAAAAATTAACGTCTATTGGGAGGTGTGCTTAAAAAATATTTATTTGATGGAGTATGTGATCAAAAGAGTCTGGTGACTACCATATTATTTTTGCTCTAGTACTGTGTATACTATACTTTCAATCAGGTGAATTCCCCTGATGTTTCTTTCAGACATTCATCTCTTTTCTATCTGAATCCCTACCAAAGCTAAAACTTCCATGAGAAATGATCTCCCCTCTTTGATTTGATCAACCAAACTACCATATATAAAAAACAGCTCCTAAAGCTGCAACATACCATAAAACAAATCCAGCCAAATAGAACATTCTGTGATGATAGAAATATTCCACTCTGGACCATCCAAAATGGTACCAATAGCCACATGTGACTACTGAAATTCAGCTAGTGTGACTGAGAAACTGAATTTTTAATTGTGTTTAATTTTAATTAATTCAAATGTAAGAGTAAACAGCACATGTGGCTAGAGGGTAACATAATATATAGCATGACTCTAGAAAAGTTGTATCATGTAACTGGAATAGCATCATATGTATAGCTCAAGTATAAAAATTAGGGGTTCACTCAAAAAAGTATCCTTTAATAAGGATAAAATACCTTTCATGTGTTTTCCCAGAAATACTCTAATATTACTGAATATTTTCTCAATCACTTCATTTTGAAAAATGAGGTAATATTTTATAAGAAATATTAGCCTGAGGTAAACTCAATTGATGGTATTTTGGATATACATAGTAGTCTACTAATGGAGTTATTTTTTAAAGAAAAGAGACAAAGATTAACAACAGAGTTATTTCTAGGTAATCTCTCATGATTCAGGTATTTGATTATTATTATAAATATTTTATAGTTTACTTTTAAAAGCTCTGTAAATAGACAAGCAAGAGGAACAAAAAGTGGGGGTAGACAAGTCCTGCCATTTATCAAACATATTACAAAACTTCCATTATTGACACAGTATGGTCTTGGAGCATTAACAAACCAAGTGAACATACAGAAAGTCTTAACATCGTTGCATATTAGAACAAATTAGGTATATTTCAAAGGCAGCATCAAATCACTAGGGAAAACATGATTATTCAACAGATAACTTGGGTGCAAATGGGACAGTTATTAAAATATATACAATTGAATAATATATAATATACATAGTTGAAATATATAGTTGATATATACCATTAAAATATATATATTACATATATAGTTGACAAAAACCTCGTAAGAATCAATTTCTAATGGCTCAAAGATTCTACTGTAAAAAAGGAAACTAAAAAATTAATGGAAGAAACCATGAGACATTTTTTCTGTCACCTGAAGTATAACACTTTCTAACTTGTCTTTAAAGGTAAAATCTTTAAGAAAAAGATAGATAAACCTGACTTTATAAAAATTAGAAACTTCTGCTAGTAAAAATCAGTACAAAAAATTGCAATATAAGTGAAAAAGAAAGACTAATTTCCCAAATAAGAAGTTCCTATAAATCAGAAAGACAGAGATCAAGAATTAATAGAGAAAACATAATGAACAAAAACCAGACACGGACAGATAAAAATAATACAAATTTTACTTAAACATATAAAGCACTGCTTAACCCCACTCATCAGACGAGAAATGCAAAATTAAACCTACAAGGGGATACCATTTTTCACTTTTGAGGTGGCAACAATTCTACCATTCGATATCTCCCCTTAACAAGACTTGGGGTGGAGTGTACAGGTATAAGCCAGCTGGTGAGAATATAGTAGCTCTCCTGTGGACAGCAGCTGGGTGGTAACAAGAATAGCAGCAGCAGAAGAGCTAATTCTTTTATCCCTTCCTATGGGCCAGGCAATATTCTAAGCACCCTACATGGGTTAACACAGTTAGTGCTATGAGCTAGGTACTATTATTAGCTCTAATCCACAAAACAAGAAACTGAGGCATGGAGAAGTTAGCTAATTTGCTCAAGATCACTCATTTAGTAAAGGGCTATCAAAATCAAATACCCTCCAATTTAGCAATTTCACTCTAAGTATTCTAAAGATCTACTGGTATACTTACAAATAACATGTACAAAATTCTTCAGCAAAGCATTGTCTATAGTCACAAAATATTAGAAATAAGTATTACCAGCAGGGGTCAGGTTAAATAAATTCTGCACAGCCATACAATGGAATATCATGTAGCTGTAAAACACCAATAAATGGAATGATCTCCAAAATATCTTACCTTAAAAAAGCAAAGTGCAGAAATCTTTAGAGCATATTACCACACGTATTAAAAAGTCAGAATGTATATTTGTATTTATTGTATATCCATGAAGAAAGCGGAAGGTTCCAGAAGTAACTAACAATAGGATGTGCTTATATTAATAACATGGGTAGTGGGACTTGGAAGAATAGGATATTGGGATGGGCACACTTTTCACTGTGTGTGTTTTTCTAAATTTATGAATTTTTAGCCATGTGAATATATTATGTTTTCAAATAAATTATAATTTGGGGTCATTTTTAAAAGCAATGCACTAATTAGTTATGTTAGAGATCAAGACTATATTATCTTATGGGATGAATGAAATGTTGAAGTACCTAATGTTATATAAATGAGAAGTGGTGGTTGGGAAGTAATATTTGTAGGGACACATTACATCTGGATTTCAGAAACTAAGGCATAAAAGTGGAGACTCTGGCCGGGTGTGGTGGCTCACGCCTATAATCCGAGCACTTTGGGAGGCTGAGGCGGGTGGATCATGAGGTCATGAGATCGAGACCATCCTGGCTAACACGGTGAAATCCTGTCTGTACCAAAAATATAAAAAATTAGCCAGACACAGTGGCAGGCACCTGTAACCCCAGCTACTAGGGAGCCTGAGGCTAGAGAATAGCGTGAACCTGGGAGGCGGAGCTTGCAGTGAGCAGAGATTGTGACACTGCACTCTAGCCTGGGTAACAGAGCAAAACACTGTCTCAAAAAAACAAACAAACAAACAAAAGAAAACACAAAATGGAGCTCCTTTTTCCTGATTGTTAAATTGTGTGTATATATTTCCTCTTCCAATAAAAGTGTTAGGTGATAAAAAGAAGTATTGAAAATGCATGTGAAAGTGGAAAAAGGTGTTATTTCTATATTAACGTATTATTTTATCCTAAAAATCACACATTCATGTGTGATCTTGACTATGTATAACAAAGTTAATCTAAATATTGTAACTAAAAATTTGACATTGGACAAAAACTATGCTTTTTGGTGAGAGACCTTCTTCAGGAAGTGTGTTAGGCAAGCCTTACATTTGCACTTCTATGTGCAATCAGTAATGACCACATCTGGCACTTCTCTCATCATCTGACCTATGTGCACGCCTCTTTCATTTCCTCATTAATGGAGTGCCCATTATATGTCTTGCATTTTCCTGGTACAAGGGTCTGCAACACCTCTTTAAATGCATTAAGGTTTATTTTGAATGCTCTTCACGGATATCTCTGTCTTTTTTCTCACTAAGTTTACATTAAAAGCTTCTAAATAAGACGGTCTCAGAAGCGACAGAATCTGCCTTCTGGGAAGGACAGTATCTTCGTAATTTTGTTATTTTGAAAATGCTTCTTACCCTCTCCCTACCCACACTGCTTATGAGAACCGCTGACATACATTAAGGAAAGAAACTGTACCTCCTTAACTCATTTCATCCCCTTTTTGTGACTGACAGATAAACAAGGCAGGTCAATTTAACCTCAAATAAATACTATTAAGACTGCCAGTTCACCGTAATAAAATATTTCAAGTCACCAATGATGTTCTGGCAAAGAGAATTTATCACAAGCTAACTCTGATTAGTATTAATTATTTGAAACATGTTGATAAGTGTTTTCTGAGGATTGTTCTGGGATTACACATAGTGGTTTCTGCTACGGGTAAAGGAGTAGTAGGCTATTTACAAGTACTGTCTTGGAATATAGTTTTCAAGTCCTGGAATATAGTTAATAGCACAATTTCTGAAGTTCTGCTTCAAAAATTTCTGCATGTGCAATGTTGTTCAAGTAATTCTATTTCTCTGTTCCTCAACTATCACATTTATAAAATATATAAAAACTTATAAAATAAGGAAAATAATAGTACCTACACCCCGTATTATGTGAGACTTAAGTGAAACAGTACACATAGAACATTTAGGACTCTGCCTGGCACATCGTGTGTGCTTAAGAAATGTTAGCTATTATTATCATCATCAATTAGTCTTAGTATGACTTGTTGATCTAGTTAACACATAATTCTATATAATAATTCCTTGAAAGAAAAAAAGACTTTCAACTCTCTGAGATAATTATAACTCTATGTATTTCAAAGCATTTCCAAGTGGCAATTTACAATTTATTATAAAATCCAAGTATATTTTTTAAAGAAGATAAAAGAAGAAAATACCAAACTTTTATTCCTTTTTGCTTTGATTTTAGTAGTAATTGTTAGTTGCCTTAAAATTTTCTCATCTCCCTATGTATTTCAAAGCATTTCCAACTGGCAATTTATAATTTATTATGAAATCTAAGTATATTTTTTTAAAGAAGATAAAAGAAGAAAACACCAAACTTCTATTCCTTTTTGCTTTGATTTTAGTAGCAGATAAATTGTTACTTGTCTTAAAATTTTCTCATCTCCATGGACTTCAGACCCACCCATTGGGAAAAAAAAAATTGTATTTATGATATATCAGGCAGTACAGAGTTAGGTTACAATTCTGGCTCTGCTATTTAACTAGCTGTATAACTGCAAGCAAGTCACTTAACTTTCTTATCAAAATCTCCACTACTACCTTCCTTTTTTATGCCATCATCACCACCTACTCATGGTATTGGATTCAACACAGCTTTCTGTTTTCCCATGCAGGAAACACAGTGAGCATTTGAGAGCAACTATAAACTCTTCCATTCTCTTTTCCCTTCATGAAAAACTCAGCTCTAAAAGTTAATCACTGCAGGCAGAACAAGACTAATGTCCACACAGGTGGAGAAAAGGAGGCAAAGTCATGGTGGCCAAGCACAGACTGTCAAAGCAGCAAGATGAGGAGGTAGTTCCTGCAAACAGTGGCCTGAATTAGGGGGTAACTGCCCAAGTAGGATGAAGAAGGCACCATATGGGGATAGGAGGCAAACTTGGCATGGGGGAACAGAAGTGTGGTAAAGAAGAGGTGTGGCCCTTGCAGGGTGTGAAAGTCCAAGTGGAGTGGAGAGTGCCACCAATTTAGGAAAGATGACTTGGGCTATGCAGCATTGGTTATATACAGAGGGATTAATCAGATAAGCAGATATAAAAAAGATAATGAGAGCCTGTCTCTCGCTGTCAGAAAGGGAACTACAAATACGGAAAATAAAATATATCAAGAATGAATCCTTATAACTAGATTAAAATTGGAGGTATTGGTGTAAAATCATTGTTGTAATATATATGCAAATACACAGATAATAGATATAAAAACGTGTGTGTGTGTGTGAGAATATGATTAAACAGACATTCTCCCTAGCTCTGCTCATACAGAAGGTCTTAGATAGTGATACCTCAATAGCAATGAACACATCTAATGACGAGTTACTGTATTCTAAATATAACTTTTTCTACTAAAAGGAACCAGGGCTCATTAGAGAAATAACTGATTCCAGGGCTGAGCCAGGTAAAGTACAAGACAGTCAGAATGTTTTGTTACATCAGAAGCAAAGAGTTGATCAAAACGATGTGAAGATGTCAAAAGGGCACAGAAGCCAGCTTGAAGATGGTCCCATTCATCAAAATCGGGTAACTCATGCATCAAAACAAGTAATGATAACATCGGGCTAAAACCCACATCCTAAAATAAAAAACAAATTCATACATGAATAAATTGAAAGTTAAAGTAGGATAAGGCATGGGATTATCAGTCTCAAAGACGCTCCCCACAAAACACTTATTAATTACATTGGAAAAAGAGTGATTTTACAGTGAAGAAGCTGGACGGACATTGCCTTAGTGATCAAAGAGCACAGCATCATTAATGGGACAAATAATTATCATGTACTACCTAAAAGGAATCAATGAAAGGATCACAGTAATGCTTAAGTGATATTTCTTTCAAAGATTGATAATATAAATCTAAGCATAAGGAAATATGAAACAAGTTAAAATAGGAGGCATTCTACAAAATAATCTGCAAATGTAGAATGATCATGAAAGTCAAGGGAAGATGAAAGAACTTTTCCAGACTGAAGGAGATATCTAACTAAATACTGTCAAAAAACATTAGAGAACACTGGTGAAACCTGAATGGGTCTGAGCATGTGATAATAGAAATGTATCAATAATTTATTGATATTGATGGTTGTACTATAGTTATCTAGGAAAACATTCTTGTTTGTAAGAAACACAGTATTCAAGTGTTATTACATTTACGATTTATTCTCCAATGGTTCAAAAGAAATGTAGGTCTTTGAAGTACTTGCAACTTTTCTGTAAGTTTGTCCCTTTGAAACAAATTTAAAAATGTTAACACTTCGAATCACAACTCTTCCCTACTTGAAACCCTTCAGGGGCTCTCCACTGAAACCAGAAGAAAACTCAAGGCCTACACGTTCTTCGTCTGCTAGTTTTCAGTCCTCATGCTATAGTGCTGCCCCTCTGTCCTTCATATTCCGGCTACTTACAACCTAACAAGGCTCCTGGAACATGTGAATTCATTCTCATTTCAGAGGATCATGGCTTTTCCTCCGTCTTCCAACACTGGTGCTCCAGAATTTGGATCAATGGCCCCTTATAATGATTCAGCTCTCTTCTCAAGGTCATCTCCTCAGAAAGGCCTTTCTGATCACTCTAGACACTTCCCCTCCTGGTATTCTTGATCATATTACCCTGTTTTATATTCTTTATAGCACTAATCACGGTCTAAAATTATCATATTCATTTAATTATTTTTATTTATTTTCAGTCTCCTTCCACTAGAGAATAAGCTCCTAGGGAGAGGGACTTTGTCAGTCTTCTTCACCGCAGTATCTCCTCCACCTAGGGCCTGGACATTGAAGGAGCTAAGAACTATTTGCTGATTGACTCTCTAGGACTCGATTTTCCCATTTACAAAAATGGGAACAAATTACTACATATCTCATAGGATTAGACATTGGCTGATAAATGCGAATGCTTAGCATAGTGCCTGACATACAACATGTACTAAATAGATGTTAAATATGATTATAAAATGAAAGCACTAGTTTGGGTCTAAAAATTCTCTGAAAGTTGAATGGCCATGTGATTGGGGCATTGACACCCCCCCCCCTCAAATTGACTATTGACTAAGCTTCACCAGAGAGAAAATGCTTACTCTCTGAAGTCTACTAATTATACAACTATACTTCATTTTATTGTACTGTACTTTACCGTGCTTTGCAGATATTCCTTTTTTTTTTTTTTAAACAAATTGAAGCTTAAGCCTACCAGCATCATTTTTCCAACAACATGTGCTTACTTCATGTGTGTGTGTCACATTTTGGTAATTCTTACAATACTTCAAACTTTTTCATTATTATCATATCTGCGATGGTGATCTGTGGTAAGTAGTCTTTGATGTTACCACTGTAATTTGGAAGGGGGGGAAATGTGTCCATATAAAGTAGTGAATCTAATCCATAAATGTGTATGTTCTGACTGTACTACTGACCATTCTCCTGTCTCTGTTCTTCTCCTTCCTATTCCCTGAGAGACAATAATATTGAAATATGGCCAATTAATAAACCTACAATGGCTTTTATGTGTTTAAGTGAAAGAAAGAATTGAGCGTCTCTTACTTTAAATCAAAAGCTAGAAATGATTAAACTGAGTGAGGAAGGCATTTCGAAAGCTGAGATTGGCTGCAAGCTAGGCCTCTTGCACAGAACAGACAAATTCTGAATGCAAAGAAAAAGTTCTTGGAAGAAATTAAAAATGCTATTCCAGTAAATATATGAATTATAAGAAAGAAAAAAAAAAGCCTTATTTCTGATATGGAGAAGGTTTTAGTGGTCTGAATAGAAGATCAAACCAGCCATAGCATTCCCTTAAGCCAAAGCCTAATCCAGAGCAATGCCCTAACTCTTCAATTTTATGAAGGCTGGAAGAGGTGAGGAAGCTGGAGAGAAAATGTTTGAAGCTAGCAGACGCTGGTTCACTAGGTTTAAGGTTTAAGGAAAGAAGCTGTCTCCATAAACATAAAAATGCAAGCTGAAGCAACAACTGCTGATGTAGAAGTTATAACAAGTTATCCAGAAGACCTAACTATGATCATTGACAAGGATGGCTACATTATAAACAACAGAGTTTCAACGTAGACAAGTTTTTTTTTTTTTCCCCTGAGACAGACTTTCGCTCTTGTTGCCCAGACTGGAGTGCAATGGCACTATCTCAGCTCACTGCAACCTCCACCTCCTAGGTTTAAGCAATTCTCCTGCCTTAGCCTCCCGGGTAGCTGGCATTACAGGCATGCACCACTATGTCTGGCTAATTTTGTATTTGTAGTAGAGATGGGGTTTCTCCATGTTGGTCAGGCTAGTCTCGAACTCCCAACCTCAAGTGATGCGCCCGCCTCGGGCCTCCCAAAGTGCTAGGATTACAGGTGTGAGCCACTGTGCCCAGCCAACAAAAGTTTTATATTGGAAAAAGATGCTACCTAAGACTTTCATAGCGAGAGAGGAAAAGTCAATACCTAGCTTCAAAGGACAGCCTGACTCTCGTTAGGAGCTAATGTAGTTGGTGATTTTAAGTTGAAGCCAATGCCCATTTACCATTCTGATAATCCTAGGGCCCTTAATAATTACTCTAAATCTACTCTGCCTGTGCTCTATACCTGAAATAACAAAGCCTGGATGATAGTGTTATCTGTTAATAGTATGGTTTACTGAATATTTTAAGCCCACTCTTGAGATCTACTGCTCAGGAAAAAAGATTCCTTTCAAAATATTACTGTTTATTGTCAATGTACTTGGTCACTGAAGAACTCTGATGGAAATGTAAAAAGGAATTATCACTGCCTTCATGCCAGCTAATGTTAACTTCCATAGTCCATGGGTCAATGAGTCATTTGGACTTTAGAGTCTTATTATTTAAGAAATACATTTTGTAAGGCTGTAGCTGCCATAGATAGTGATTCCCCTGATGGAACTGAGTAAACTGAAAATCTTCTGGAAAGAATACACCATTCTAGATTCCATGAATAATATTTGTGATTCATGGGAACAGATCAAAATATTAACATAGGAATTTGGAAGAAGTTGATTCTAACTCTTATAGATGACTTTGAGCAAAGGGTTCAAGACTTCAGTGGAGGAAGTAACTACAGGTGTGGCAGAAATAGTAGAGAACTGTAATTAGAAGTAGAGCCAGAAGAGATGACTGAATTGCTACAATTTCATGATAGAATTCGAACAGATGAGAAGTTGCTTCTTATGGATGAGCAAAGGAAGTGATTTCTTGAGGCGGGATCTACTCCTGGTGAAGATGCTGTGAGTATTCTTAAGATGACAACAAAGAATTCAGAATATTATGTAAACTTTGATACAGCAGTGGCAAGTTTTGAAAGGATTGGCTCCAATTTCAAAAACAGTCCTACTGTGGGTAAAATGATATCAAACAACATCGCATGCTACGGGGAATTCACTGTGAAAGGAAAATCGATCTATGCAGCAAACTTCCTTGTTCTCATATTTTAAGAAATTGCCATAGCCACCCGAATCTTCATCCACCACCACGTGATCAGTCAGCAGCCATCAACATAGAGGCAAGATGCTCCACCAGCAAAAAGATTACAGCTCTCTGAAGGCTCATATGACCATTAGCATTTTTAACAATGACATATTTTTAAGTAAGTTATGCACATTTTTTACACATAATGCTATTCCACATTTAATAGACTACAGTATAGTGCAAACATAACTTTTATATCCACTGGGAAACCAAAAATTTCTTGTGTCTTGCTTTATTGTGGCAGTCTGAAACTGAACACAGTATCTCCAAGCTATGCCTGTAATAAATCAAAATGAATTTAATTTAATGATATTCAAATGGGCTAGAGGAAAACTACTGGTTCTCTATTTTGTGGAAATACAATTTTTGATTTTCAGTACTAAATTATTTATACTTTAGGCTAGGCCTGTAATCCCAGCACTTTGGGAGGTCAAGGCAGGCGGATCACTTGAGGTCAGGAGTTTGAGATTCCACCTGGCCAACATGGCAAAACCCTGTCTCTATTAAAAATACAAAAATCAGCTGGGCCTGGTGGCACACGCCTCTAATCCCCACTACTTGGGAGGCTGAGGCAGGAGAATCGCTTGAACTAGGGAGACGGAGGTTGCAGTGAGCCAAGATCGCACCACTGCCCTCCAGCCTGGATGACAGAGCTAAATTCTGTCTCAAAATAATAATAATAATTGTTATTACAATTATTATTTTTACATTATTATTATTATTACAATTGTAATAACAA
This sequence comes from Macaca mulatta, assembly GCF_049350105.2. Lineage (NCBI taxonomy): Eukaryota > Metazoa > Chordata > Mammalia > Primates > Cercopithecidae > Macaca > Macaca mulatta. The sequence goes on from NC_133406.1 coordinate 141,534,995, forward strand.
TTATTATTATTATTTATACTTTAAATGTTTTATAAAACCATGATGTATTATCTAATACTTTACATATTCATACTATAACTTAAAATTTTTACTAACACAAGTCCTAGATTTATAAACACTAATTCATCTTCAAAAAAAATTCTTTAAGCACAATTTCTGCATGTCAATGGATAAAGAATAATTAATGTCTGATTAAGGACACAAGTTAAATAAAAGTGAATCAAAGCCCTCTCCTGGCTTCTAATTCCCAGTGGGTTACTGCTCCAAGCATTATGAAATATTTATTACGTGCCCAGGCAGGGCCAGGAGTGAAAGAGATATATAAGACAGATCCCTAGGACATATTTCTTATTAACAAAAAGTCTAAATTAAGAAGAAATTGAATCTGTTTTGAGTTTCTATATAGGAAAGCTATTTAAACTTTCTATCTATGGCAGGTAAACCCCATAAAACACACCACAAATCCAAAGGACACCGTAAGTAGAATTTCTTAAAACCCTGAGAAGAAATGACTGGAATTTTAAACTACCCCTTTTACTTGTCCATCTGTTACTTTTTCTGTTGCAGTTAAGGCAACAGAAAAAAAAAATCTTCCTAGAGAAAGACACAGAGCTTAGTCTTTCTTTAGAAATTATCTGCAACACTGTTACACTGCCTCTCTTTCTCCAGTCTTTGTCTTCTTCCTTCTTCTCCCCTTTCACCCTCACCCACCACAAACATACACAGGCCTATTCATCAAGACTGTACATTTATATGTTCTACTTTCAAATTAGCAACCCTTAATATGCAGTTACTTCCCTAAGCAAATTTCACTGGTGAAATTTTGAAAATAGTACAGTATTTTTCACCTCACCCTCTAATATCTCTTGACAAGTTTTCTGGGTAACGGTTACATGAGTCATTCAGTGTTCAGGTTTGTGTTCATGACAGACATGCTGCTGTTGATGAATTTCAAAAGAAATGACTAAAAACACACTTGGGCAGGGTGGTCAAAATATGTGTAAGAAATGTGTGGTCTTTAAAATGATTTGGAACACTTTACCTCTAGTTCTTATTAATTTGTTTCTAATTTATTCCTTATTAGATTCCATATTCCATATAAGAGAGCTTCCACAATTGTACTCTACAAGTTTAAAGACAGAAAGTAAAGACATTGGTGCAATGAGAAAGTGAGAGTAAGGAAAAAACAAGGTAAAGTTAAGGGTGAGAGTTTGACACACACAAGACACACTTGACAGACACAAGTGGATCAGAATTGGGGCTCTCAATAGTTTAGTAACTAATGTAAAAAGTGAGATAAATGGGATAAGATCAGGTATAAAACCCAAGATGTGTATAAGCTGAAAACACACTAGCTACTCAGGAGAAATGCAACCGTATTGCTGGTGCTGTAAACGAAAGCTTTCTCATGCAGTCTTATAAAAGAAAAATATAAAATAGTCAGTGCTGTTGATGTTTATCATAAATAGATTTATGGTTCTCCTTAAAATGTCCTTCTGATACATCAGTGGTACAACATCGAGTGAGTTGAGTTAAAATAATTCCATAGGAGTCCAAAGCGCAACCTCTGAATGGTCTGTATGAATTCATATACAATTTAAAGTATCTACGCAACTGCCTAGAGCAACCGGGTAGGGCAAGTGGGGGTGGTCACTACACAGCTAAAGCTAATTGCTGCCTCGCTTTTTCTTTTTTCTTATTTTAACACTGTGGAGGTCTCACAAGCAGGACTGCAGTTAACACTTTCCAATCTTTGATCTAGAAGAATGAAACTAATATATACTTCAAAGAAAGTTGCTTTAACATTGTTTATAGAAATATTTACAATCTAATCCTGGTTAGGCACTGGGCTAAGGTTTCAATATGCTCATTTAACAACACTTTACGGAAGGTATTACCCACATCTCTCATAGTTGAGGAAACTAAAGTATGGAGAATGTTAAGTAAATTGGCCCAGAACTACAAAGGCAGTAAGTGACCTCTGCCACAAAATGCTGTGCTTTAAATTATACACAACTCTGCAACTGGGATTAAGACCTTATATTAAATACTTTATAGAGACTGCTCTGTTGTGAAGTGCCAGGGGCACAAAAATAAATGACAGAGAGAAAAATTCAATATAGTAAAATTCCAACCAGAGATCTCAGGCTCAACAGACTCTTATTCATAAGGCAGATATGGTGATTTTTGCAATTTAATCAAATATTCATTACTATCCTTTACAACTTTAGGAGAACACAGTTTTGCTTATGTACCTACCACTCAAGCCAATGAAGCCCTGAATGAGAGGGCTGCCTGAGAAGACACAGAGGGAGAGGAATTCTAGGCATTCCTTTGTGCTTTCTTCTGGGAGAAGCTGGCTGCTGAGGGCCTTCTTGATTACGGCATCACTCAAGCACCATTCCAAATTCCCAGCCAGCTGTGTGTGTACAAACCCACTACCCTGCTGCACTGTCTGTGGCCAGTATTTATTAGTATTCTACCCAGAATCCATCCTCTACTCTCCACATTACTTTCTGGAAAGGCCAACGTTTTTTTCAGGTATCTGTCACAGGGTGTGTCTTGTAGCTGATAAGTAAACTCTGATGGCCACATTAGCACTCCATGTGACTGGTTTGATCCTGAGTTTTCACAATTCTGACCAACAAGTTTTGAGGAAATGTCAGCCAGGTGCATTTTAGGATAAACTGATAAAAGGAAATACGCAAGAAAAAAAGCCTCTTCTCATCCCACTGGACATTGTCATGTTCTTTACTGCTGTGTATACATGTGTGGATGGATGTGTATCTGTGTGTGAAAGACAGACACATAACTGCAAACAGACAAAAAGAAGCAGAGTAGAAAATAGATTATGTTAGGAAATGAGGCATATAGAAAGGAATAATTTGTAAAAAGTTCAGGAGAGAAGTGAGCCAGAAAATACTTAAGAAAAGGAAGAAGCAACCTTCACCCCGATCACAAAAAAGGCTTGCTATGCCAAACTTATTTCTTTAAAGCTTCCTAGAATTAGAGAGAAGGCAATCTTGCTCTGTGCAGCATTTAGTACACTACCAAGATGATCTGAAAATTAATAACCTCTATTTAAGGATGAGAGTAAAACACCAGCCAAAAATAGCATGTCATACTGAATAAGGACCAGCTTGAATAATCTGGTATATGTTTGTATCTACTGAATGTGGCTGTGCAAAATTCCAGACTATGATGATCTTATGAAAATGCATTTCTTTGCTCACATAAATATACTGCTAAACAGCTATGGCATTATATCTAGATCCAACTTTCCAATTCTATGCACATATTGCTAAATGTCAAATGTATTCATATTCATTTATATTTGAATGCTGCTTTGAGTGAAAAACTATAAATCATCCATTCAGAAATAAAAATAAAATAGATATGCAGTATTATTTAGCAGCACAGATGAACCTTATTTATTTTACAGTTAAGCAGTGAAGTGAATAAGCATTTTCAAACAGAAGCTCTGACTCTGAAAACTTATAACAAAATGGCAAAACCCACAAGTTTCTCCAAACATCTGAGTTTCCTCATAACCTCAGTCATTATTATACCTTTATCATCCCCGTCAAAAATTATGACTTTCACAGGACACTATTACATTGAATATCTTCTTTATTGGAGCACATAATGCAACTCAGTTACTCTTGAAATATTGTAATCATATATAAAATTGTTTTTTGAAATGCCTCACAATTGGAGAAACTGTTTAAAAAGTTGGATGACCCTAATCAGATCTGTTTAGTTAATCTTACTGGTGCAATGATCTATCACCAGACAAAGCTACATCAAATTCTTTTCCTTCTCCTCATCAGCCAAAACTTCTGATTCTTCCATTAACATTAATCTCTTAATGTTGAAATATGCCAAGGCTCTGACTGGACTTCTTTCTTCTCTCTTTTCTCACACTTCAAAGACCTTGACAAATCTCATAGCTTTAATACCATCGATTTGCTAATAACTTCCAAATATATATCTTCAGCTGAACCTATGAATTTTTACATGTAACTCCGTACCCAATAGCTCCACTGGGTGACTAACAGGCAAATCAACTTTACCTTTCCAAATCTGAGAAACTTATCTTTCCCATTAAACCTGTTGTTTCCAAAGTCTCCTCATCTCAATTAATGCCAACTATTACCTTCCAGTTGCTCCGTCTAAAACCTCAGATTCATCCTTGCCTCTCCTTATTGGCTCACAATCCACAGCCCACCAAATAGCAAACAGCTCTTCCTATGAAATATACTCAGCTTCTGACCCTTTAACATCACTTCTGCTCTGGTCCAAGCTATTACGTCTCACTGGGAATATTTTAAGAGCTACTCTCCAGCTCTGGCTTTCCTCCATCCCATGCACATACCACATGTACATCATCTTGTGCTTTCTCCAAGCACAACAATCATCTTATAAGTTAAATATGATTATGCTACTCCTTTGTTCAACTATTTTCCTATCTCACTGAGATATATAAACCTTATGAAGCTCTATATGGTCTAACCCCTGGTTTCTTCTCTGACTTCATTTCCCACAACTCTTCTACTTGCTCACTCCATTTCTGCAACACTGGCCTTCTTGCTTTTTCTGGAATGTACAAGCACACTTTCATTGTGCATGTATTGTCCCCTCTGCCTGAAAGGCTCTTCCCCCAGGTATACATATTACTCACACATTACCTCCTTGGTGACTATTTTACTGACACCTAATTCTAAATTGCACTGCTCCTCAACACTCTGTCTCCTCCACACTTATCACTATATGACAATATATTATAAATTTTAATTATTTACTCTTTTTTTTTGACCCACTAGAACATAAGCCTCATGAGGACCTGGTTTCTATCCCCAGTGCTGGGAACAGTGACATTCATATGGTAAATAATTAACTTTGCTGAAAAGTTTTTGTTGAATACCTCTACCTTAAATATCATCTTATAAATATGTAAAGTTGCACATCTCCAAATTTCTTCTTCACTTTTTATTCTGTAGCTCAGTGTAGAGAGCCACGATCTGCCCTGCTGCAAGTTAGAAATGTTAGTTATTAATAACTTGAAACATTGGCTGCCCTTCATTATTTAAGTGATGTGGCTTCTATCCTCTGCCTACCTCTTTCTCATATTAACTCGTCTCTGCAACTCCACTGCCACCTCTTCAATTCAGGTTCCTACTGGATCCATACTGAGCAAAGGATAAAGTACATATTTCTCAACCTGACAGATAAGGCCTCCTTTCTACCTGACTATAGTCCACCTCTAAGTCACATCCCCTCTTCCTCACTGTACCCTCCCCTCCACACACCAATCTGGTTTAATCAAGTTAGCAGGCTTTTTGAGCTTCTAAAGCTTTTCATAATATCCATTCTACCTGAAATATTCCTTGTGCTTTACAATGAATAACTCCATAGCCATTTTATACGGACCAATCTCAAATATTACCTCTATACTGTCATCATAATGACAACAGCTAACAACTACTGAGTACTTACTATGCTCCAAGCAATGTATTTGCATTATATAATTTAATCCTTAAACAAGCCTATTAGAAAGGTACAAATAATGTCCTCAACCTATACATGATAAAATGAGGCTAAAAGAAGTTAGAAAACTTGTCCTGGGTCACAAAATTTAATAAACAGGTGAGCTAGGATTTGATCTTTGATTTATCCAATTCCAAAACTTAGACAACAAAACTCACATGAACCGCTGAACTGACCTTCAAATGAATATTCCGAATGTCTTTACTGACTTAGGTAATCCTGAAGCCATTAATTTTATGGCTGTGAGATAAGAACTACAAACCACAAACTCTGAGAAGGAGCCACTTTGCAACTAACCATGTAATGTATCAAGGACTCTCTGTCAGATATTATTTTAGTTTGCAGAAAAACACATACCTTTTGTGGGTATATCTGTGTGATAAGAAAAAGTAACTGTAATGCCATTATTGTTCATTTATAGTAAATGCAGGATTACAGGCAAGGTAAAAAGACCAGAACCCTTGTATTTGCATGCCACAAAACCCACACGAAGGTCACCTGATACAGCCAAATGTCCTCTGGAGTGTTATATAACTGCAATCTTTCTACCCAATAACTATAACTCCTCTAACCTTTGCGTTTCTTGCTAGAGCTTCATTTCACTGACCTTTTTATTATCAGTTGCTTTGCTGGGTTTGCACATAGCATCCCACCCAAAGGTGACTTCGATGGAGTCTCTGAAGGCTGCCCCAATGTCTCCACAGAAATGGCCCCAGGGTTGTCTCCAAAATGGCCCTGTCTGAGTTGCCATGGTAAACAACCAGGCAGATTGCTATATTCAGTTCTCTGCCAGGGTCGCCATGGTGACTGCAAAGGACGGCTCCTTAGAAGGACCTCACAAGGGCACGTTGCCATGGTGACCCTATCCTGCATATTTCTAAGCAACTTCCTTTCAGTCTTTCTGTGACCAATCAAGGCCGGTTCATTTTTAGAGTAACTCTGGTAGGTTCCTCCCGAAGATACCATCATAAGACATAGGGATTTTAAAAGTGAGAAGGCCTATAAACAAATTAATTATTTGAAAATATAAACAGTTCCATTCACAAATCATTAAATCAGTCTGCATAAATTTTAGGAAAAATTTGTTTTGATGATAAACAAAAAAATACCTGCAATGTCTCTGTTAAATGTGTCTGTTTTGAAACTTAATCAACTGAAAGTATCTTACAGAATATAATGCAGATAATTAAAGTTTCAAATTTTTCCAGTCTTACAATGTAGCAGCTACATGGGTATTAAACACTTTATAGTAGACATGACATACACACCCAAGTGAAATCATAAATATATACTGATGATTAAGTTATAATAAAATATCAAAATCATTCTTATGCAGCAAAAGACAAAATATTTGCAAGCCCAGTGGAAAAATAAATGTGTGTGTGTGTTTTTTTAACTGAGTTGGGAAATCCCAGCCATATTTGGACCCAAGCTATTTTCTTCCTTGTGCTTTTGTGGTTGGAACAATCCCAACTAATCTTCCTTTCATTTTAAAACATGAATATAGGCCATTCTTAACATATGCTTGGTTTTTCAGCCATGCTATTATTCTCCTGAAACTTTAAAATATTCTACTGTTCCTAGTATTTCATCAAGAGCAAAATTTTGTCTAACCACTAACTTCAATATCCTTAGTTACTTAACACCTAAAAACAAATTCTAAAATTCAGAAGATGCAATTACAATTTCTATACACATGTACAGCCTTTCAGTCAATTCTAGTTGACTCTTAACTCTCTCTCTATATATATAGTTAAGAAATATATGTATATATGTACATATATGTATTATATATGTACACATATGTATATATATGTTTCTTAACTATATATATTGAGAGCGTTAGGAGTCTATTGTTTCTTATTAAATGGAAAAGGTTAATCTGGGGTTCTCTCTAAATCATAAAGATGATTTTTCCTTTGAGCACTATTTCCTCTAGTTCTACATTTTCTGTTATTCTCTCTCACATATTCCTTTCTCCTACTCTGTCCACAGCAGCCCACCACTCCCCACTCACATTCCACTGGAGAGAATAGAATTTCAGTTAATATACATAGTCAAGAAACGTGAGAATAATTCATAGTATAATAATTCTAAGTTGCATACAGACATGCAAGTTAGACTTCGTAGACACAAAGACTCTTAGTATTTGTACTCATCTTTTACTGGTTTTCACAATATTAATTAAATAATGAAATAATTGCACAGTCTGATTTTGTAGAGACTTCATGCTTCAAGCCTTCAATATGCTTGCACAAATCAGAGTAGTCACTATGGTTTCCACTCATTCCTTCACTACATATTTATTGAGTGACTACGATGTGCCAGGCAGTGCACAAGGGTCTGGGAACACTCTAGTGAACACATGAGAAAAAAAAAATCGGCCCTTAAGGTGTTTCAGTTATAGAGAGGGAGAGAGAAAAATATATAAAGAAAACTAATTAGGAAGTCGTATGTTAGGAAGTGATTAAAGTTAGGGAGACTATTAAAGCAGGGAGGGGGGATGCAGAGTCCTTGGCCAGGTCAGGGCTGAGGAGGCTGCAACAGTATAGATTTACAGGGACGTTTCAAGGACTCCCCAACTCACCTGATGTAAGTGCACTCAACATTATATTCAATAACAACCTAAATCCTTAAATGTAAAGGAAAATTTAAAAAATATTTCATAATGCACACAGTAGAAGTTCATTAGGTTAAAAGTCCACTTTTCTCACTTCTATACCTGCTTTTTGACAGGCAGCACTGTCTGAGGCAGACAAGAGACGTCATCACCTCCGATCCTATTCTGCATTTCAAGACCTATATAGAAACTTAGGCAAATTACTCTACCTTTCAAGTGTCTTCTCACTTTTAAAATGAGAATAATTATTCCAACCTGACAGTATTACTCTGAAAATGCAAAGATACTAAAATATAAATATAAAACTACCATGGGTAAAATAATCTATATCTAGAATTTGCTTTAGAATACTTCAGTAAAAATTTAAACATGAGGAGAGACAATAAAAAAAGGTGAGCAAAATGTTGAGAATTAATGAAGCCCAGTTATGAATATATGAGAGCTCATATTATTAGATCTCATTTTGTTTGAAAATTTCCGTAATAAAATATCTGAAGGTAAAGATTAAACTTGCAAACACAAAGATATTCACTTTCACAAAAAGTTTAACAATACTCAGAAAAAAAGTATAGAGGAACATTAATGTATTTTATATAAAAATCTCAAAACACTAGAAAAAAGTAGATTTATTTACTGAGTACTTACTAGCCTGGAATAATGCTAGCATTGCCTTTCACACTTTCTTCCAATACATTATCTCCTTTTTAAAAAATTATACTTTCCTAATAGTATGAGATGAGACATAAGTCAGAAAGGCAGAAAACCATCACTGTTAAGCTTGTAGACTCACATGGTATCCAATGTATAACAGATTTTAGGAAGAAATTTTACTATAATTTGCTGAATGCTTAGAAATAATCATGTAAGAAACAATTATGTAAGGACATTGCTAATAAAAATTTTAGACAATGAATTCTATATGATTGTATCAAGAAACTTAAAAACTTACCAGATCAGTATCTGTCTTTTTATAGGTCAAAGCTTCAACTTTGGAATCCAGTTCTGCTTGTATTTGGTCTCTTCTTTTCATAACACCCTTTACATTAAAACACACAGATAAAATAGGATGTACTTAGTTTTAATAATCTTTCCTATAGCAAAAATATATATTTCAGAAAACAAACAGCATCTCTTCCTCAAGCCATCAGTCATTTGGGGATATAATACATTTTAAAAGTTTTTGTTTTTTTAATCTCTAAAAACTAAATTGAAAGCAAGTATATAAGAGGGTTTTTTCCTATAAATGTTTCAATTAGTTTTCCTAATGCACATTTTACCCATTTAAGCATTGTATATATGCACTACATTTGATGGAATACTCTAGGCATGTACAATTCTTCAAAAATAGTAAAGAACAAAACAAACAAAAAATAGTAGAAGCACTGGAAATATATACTACAGCATAAACTAGTGGCAGGTGGGATGTCACATGGACCATAATCTGGAAATATCTACACTCTGTGGCAACCTTCTTACCTGACTCCAAAGGGATAGATAATCAAACAGGAAATTATGCTGGGAAATCAGAAAACTGAATTATGCATTCATATCCTAAGCATTGTATTTTTGCTCAAAATATAAAATATTCATTAGTTAGCCAAGCTTTTGATGAGAAATCATAGCCTCCTCTTTGACTGATAGGAGTTGTATCTTTTTTCTTGATTTCATGTTTCAGAGTTTTTAAACTTAAAGCACCCATGTGAAGAAATTGAAGTGCAGAATTCATCTACATCTTTCATTTTTGTTGAATTTTTACAATGTCTTTAAGTGATTCACATTTCTTCCGAGACATGTAACTTAGACTTGAGCCCAGGAGTTCCAGGCTGTAGTGAGCTATGATCATGCCTCTGCACTCCAGCCTGTGCAACAGAGCCTGTTAAACAGACGTTAAACAGGTTAAACAGCCTGTTAAACACACGTCTCTTTAAAAAAAAAAAAAAATCAAAGGAAACTAACATTTTTCCTAGTTGCAAAGAAGTCCATAGAAAACTCAACTAATTTCATAAATTCCTTTATATTTACCTCAATGTTTAATTGCCATTAATGTCAAGAAAGCCCTCCTTTCTTTGACCCAAATGACTCACTCTCTAACTCACTCCTATTTATTTAAAGTCTGTTTCAAAAAAGATGAAGTACTGGTTTTCATATGCACAAATACATTTTAAGTAAAAGGTTGCTTCAGAGGACAACTGGTGAAAATTACATGAAATTAATCATTTTTATGGGAGGATTATTTTTCAATATTTTAGCTCAAATTGAAGAGAATGTTCCAATATCAAACAGGACAAGAAATGCAATACAAGTACTATTTATTATACCCTGGGAGTCTAAAAATTAATTCAATCAAATAAGGACCTATAAAATAATTATATTATAATTTTTCCATATCCTTAACAATGTAATACTTCAATTACATAATTTCCATCTTGATATAATATAAAAGAAAACACTAATTAATGGAGCAGAACATACAAATCAGATCTTCTTGAAGATTTACACAAGGGGGTGACCAATAATGAAGTGAAACCAAAGGATGTAGCCAAGGAAATGGATAGAGAGAGGCAAGAGAATCATCAACAGTGAAACATCGAAGGCCTTTGGTAAGGAAGAAGCTTTGTTTACAGGAGGACTCCAATAAAGTTAAGCACAGACGAAGCCTGAAATGTCCGTGCAATATTTAATGACTCTGTCAAAGGAAACCTAAACATGATCGACGAGAGAGGCAGATCTCATGCTGAACGACAAAGTGAGCTTTTCAGACCAAAACAAGGACAAGTTTTTTAAAAAGAAAAAAATTGAAAGAAATTCCTAGAAATCAAGGGTACATGTCCAAAGAGACCATGGTTCCAATTATAAAGAATAGAAAAAAAGAGCTATATCTGAATGCAAGCTGACTCCTTCCCTCATCACCATCCTAAAACACCAGAGACCTGAGGGTGCCAATTTGCTTGTGCAAAGTATTGTAGGCACAGAAAAATACTGGATGAAAAACATTAGCTTTGCAGATAGCATTGCTAAATTCCAAATATCTGGAAACTTTAACTTGAACTGAGGAAGTAAAAGGCAAAACTTTGATACAAGAGGTATAAAAGCCTTTTCAAGTAGTGAAAGAAAAACATTTTAACTTGAAAGATTTCTTTTAAAAGCAACCAGAAGGCAGAACATCAAGATCCGACTCAAGTACTTTCTACATAATGGTACTAAATATATTGCTAAATCAAATGTACCTAGAAGCAGGAGAGCAGTTCTTTCATGAAAAGAAATCCCCAAAGCACTAAAAAATTTTAAAGTAAAATTTCAAAAGGTTGGAAAAACTAATCATATTCCCTACGTAAATTTTGATTGAGGATGCTTCCTGTCTATGTATAATCTGATAAATTGTTGGTGTTGCTATTGAGTATTGAGTATTCCTACTTTTTAACAAAGGATTCTTTCCTTCATCTATTCAGGCACACAGTGAACAAATTATTTATTGAACATCTACATGCAAAACAACCTGCTAGGACAAAAAGATAGTAGTTTTAAAGAAAAGAAATGTAGTCGCCTTTACAGAGCTTATAATCAGGTTAAGGGACGGAGGTAAAATTCGAATTAGGTGTTCTTACCATTAACATTTCACTATAAAGCACGTACTCATGTACAACAGGAAGCAGGGCCTCTGAGAGTCCAGACATCCGCTTTTCAGTGGCCTTACAGCATCTGTCAATGCAGCCGGCAACATCCTTTAGAGTATCAACCAGATCCTCTTCTGACGCTGACCACAGAATATGAATTGGGCCATATTCTTTCATTTCATCAAAATATTCTTTAAAAAAAAGACTTAATAAGCTCTTCAATATACAAAAGTTTTCAAAGTACTTGTATCTTAGATAGTAAGAAAGGGCATTATTTCTCTTACAGTGCACATATTCTTACATAAGAACATAAGAAAATGGGTATCATCCTTCATTAAATCAACCGGCCATCAGTTTGCCCAGGTCAGTATTTGAATGACTACTGTCCAAGTGTAATCAATAACAACATTCCTTTTCATTGTCAAAAATGTCTTGGCTTGACAAATAAATTAAATGACCGTCAAATCTATTATAGACTTCTGCCTACCACACAACTGTATTTGAGTGCTTCATAGGCAACATGCCCTGAAAAAAAGCTTATCATCTCCTTTCTCCCCTTCTTCTGACTATATATTCTACTTAGTGGTAACTACTATCCATAAATCTAAGCAAAAAATTGGGAGGTTATCCTAGAAACATACTTACACAGAGCCAGTCAATCACCAATTCCAAAATTTCTAGATCTTAAACTATCCATCTACCTACCTATGTACTTATCTTCACTTCCACCACCATCAGCACCTCTAATCTGTACCACTTCAAGGGTCTCCTAACTATTCTCCCTCTATTTTTGTCACAGTAGAGAAACACTGACTCTTTGTAGTTAAATTAGAATTAGTTAAATTAAACCTTTATCATTAGTCCTCACTGTCTGCTTCTCCAGGTCCAATGTGAAATTCTCTGCCAAAGATTTTAACTCAAGTCAAATTGCTTGTTCATTCATGAATATCCCATGATTTCTCTTTAAAAAAGCATTTGCACATGTCCCTCTGCCTTGTCCTCCATTTCTATCACCTGACAAACTACTTCTAATCCTTTAAATTTCAGTTCAAATAAATCTCTGATTCTGTTCCAAAGGATTCATAGATGCTTTGGCCCTCAATGAGCCCATCATACCTATCATAATTTTATACTTCTATTAAAGCATTATCCCACTGTATTATCGATGTCTTATAACTCAAATGCTCTTGGCCACATACTCCTTAAAACAGGGACTGAGTCTTACTATTTTGCTATCTCAAACCCTTATGTGTAATGAGTTCAATAAATATTTTCGTATCAATGAAAGAATGCATATATGAGTAACCAAAGACCATTCAGTTTTTGATACGCTATATATTCAAAAATTTGGATTTCATTTTAAAATGTGAATATCTTTACAACTTAACATTTTTACTTTCACACTTAATTTTCAGTAATGTATAGCTTTTTGTGTAGAAAATGTATAAGCAGTGAGCATTTTTTGTTCACTATCCATATAAATACAATTAAATTGTCTATATTCAGCCATCTTACAACTCATTAGGATTTGCTGATATCTGTCATATTTCTCTAAACAATTAAACTATTAAAACTTTAAAAGTTTGTATTAAATAAAAAGTTTAAAAATATGAAATTTAAAAACAATGGAGATACTAGTTGTTACCTAATGAACATTTAATCACCTCTATAGTCCTTCCAAACTCCACCTTCCTGATCCTAGGCCTGTCTTTCTGGTAAATAAAGACCATACTGAACTAATTTCTAGAAAAGAAAATTTTCCACTTTCTTTTCTCAATTGAGTCAATTGAGAAATCTCAAATTTCTCAATGTATGTCAATGTCTGTCATTAAACCTGAACAATATTTATGTTTATATGCAAAGCTGCCCTAAAATTCTAAACTGCACTTACATACCATTCAAATCACATCTGTATGCAAGCATTTAGTTAGCTGCACTGTAATTTGTCTGTTAATATACATATTTCCTAACTAGACTGTGAGCTTAACAGGTACCATCTTAATTACTCTTTGATACTCACTGTTAGCTTATAAAGCTCTTAACTACCAATAGTTTCCAGAGATCTCTTTGAATTGCCATACCACCTAACTACGCAGCCAGAATCTACTTAATAGAACTGGAATCACAGAACCTAGTTAAAATAATTCACCTCTTCAGGTTAAAAAAAAAAAGACAAATAATAAATGTAAGGGCAAACCAAGGAGGTTTAAAATAAATTATTATACTATATTCAGTCACTACAGTAATCTCATCAGGTGTCAACGCATGAATAAAAAAGGTAGAAAAGGGGCAAAGTACATTCAGTTATAAGTTTTTTCTGTATCTCTTTTTAAAACCAATCAATTCTTAATAAAGCACATTTTCCTACACCATTCCAAATCTTATGTTCATTCGTGTTTTTTTTCAATCATTGAACAAATTTTAATTGAGTGCTTATTATGATTAAACACCATCTGAATACTAGAAATAAAATATTTCCCAGCTTATCCTGATGGGCAGTACAGTTAAGTAGAAGTCAATTAACAAATAAGCCATTAACTTAGGGACTTTTGTTTGTCTTTATGTAGTTCCTGATCTCTAATAACAAATTATATTAGGAAATTATTTGCTGACTCAGTTATCTATTTTTTAATGTAAGTAAATGCAATTAGAAAATTAGTGAAAAAATCACATGATTAGAATTAGAAAAAATTCATCATAAATTCTGACTTATAAACTAAAAAAAAAAAAGAAAGAAAATAGGAAAAGAGGCAGATTTTCCAATACATAAATCTCTCTGCCATACTTTGACAGTATAATACAGAATACCTGTTCCCTCCAGAAAAAAATAATTACCAGAAAATGTGAAAACCTATTTCCTGAAACATCACTTCTTTGATTCTGAGCTCTGTGCCATGTTGAATACAAACTTCATAAAACTACATCCACAGTCGTAAACTCAGGGCTTACTTTACCACTATTATCTATGAATGGGAAGTAGAGCAGCTAGTGATTGATAAAAGTGAAAATGGAGACTGGCCATAACTACCTTTGAAATCATTTAGGAATCACAAATGTCCGTAACATGGCTGGGAATAAGCCACACTTTGAAGCTGACATTCTAACTGCATGTTGCTATACTACACGAACAAATGTGAAGATTCATTAGAAACTGAACAACTGTGAAAACACATTTCAGTAATTCTACTTACCCCTTTCTTCCTTATAAATTCTCTGAGATATTTTATCTATCAAATTTATTTTCTGGCTAAATAGTTCAATAAAGTTATTCATTTCCATGAACTCCTCTGGGCGGTTTTTAACTCCTCTCATTGAGGATGCAACAGCTCTGACTGTTTGCCCCATCCTGCTTAGCAATCCGGGACCTTGCTTCTTGTGAGAAGAGAGTTCCTAGAAACAAAAAACAAAATATTTCTAGTGAAACATGTCTCAATATTCCGAGACTCAATACAAAAAGAAACCTAATTAGGAGAATAAAATTAAGATAAAATGGTTTCATAGGCATTTAGTGTTAGCTTGAAGCAGATGAGCTTTATTAAGGTACAGTGTCCCAAGTGGCAGCCTCCTTGATAATATTCCCTTTCACAGTACTCATGTAAAACAGGTATACAGTCGTTCCTCAGACCATAAATCTTTAAAAGAACAGGGTTTAACAGACAGAATAGTGCTCAGTGAGATACTAGAGAAGACAAGGATAATATGACATACCATCTATATTTTATAACAGGAATTTAATGGAAAATGATTGAGATAAGATTTCTCAGGGCCTAA